>NW_003298863.1:104710-208178 GCF_000151645.1 Tuber melanosporum | reverse complement strand
TCCCATAATCGATTCAGGACCACTATAAGGTAGACTCTTATGAGTATACAACAATGAAAGCATTGTTTCTGTCATGTCTCTCACGATTCCCGAGCATCGCTGACAACTCTATGAAACCTTTGAAGAAGAAGAAGCCCCTATCGAACGACAAGAGGATCTCTCATTGAGGATGAACGAGATATTAAATCAACTACAGATGAACTAACCTTCAGTTTGCAAGCCAAATGATAGCAGGATATCGCCATGACCCCATCTACTTCAAAGCTACGGATAGCTCCTGACATGGAGATCTCGCCCCTTACAACATATCCAATGGATTGGTCTAGAACAGCACCCATTATAGTGGACACTGCCTATACATTCCGAAAGGCCATATGTTCAATGGAATGACTATTAGGGAATACGTCATTACTGAAATCCACAACAAAGGACACCACAGTGTGGGCCACAACCTCCAATATGTCTCAGAATATATTTGCTGGCCTGAAATGCGAAAGGACTTCCGTGATTTCGTTAAACAATGTGAACTCTGCCAGGCAAATAAGGAACAAACACAACTACCTGAAGGGAAAGTGCAGACCCTCCAGCTACTATGCAAAATATTTGAATCCTATGCTATCGACTTCACAGGATCATGCAATAAGTCCGCTGGATATGACACTATCTTGGCAGTTCTGGACCGGGTTTCTGGATACACATAGCTCATACCAATGAAGATTACCGTTTCCTCCAAAGACACCTGGAATAACCTCCAACGATACCTATTCACCCCCATGGATACCCTTTATCTATTGTCAATGATGCTGATCCCCATTTAACAGCCAGATTGTGGAAGCAAACATTGACCTCCCTCGGAATCAACTATATTATGGCTGCTCCTGGACATGATGAGACTAATGGCCAAGGAGAATGAAAGATCCACGAAATCAAGAGTGGAATTAGGAACATGATCTATGAACGACAAACCAACTGGGAACCAGCCCTCGTTGCGCTCACCACATATATCAATGCAGGATTGTCAGACACCTTGGGAATGCCTCCATACAAGGCAATCTTTGGCCGCCAATTCTCTCTCCTACCTACAATACTATTTAAGAACTCCTCAGTCTCTGCCTCCGATGACCACCTAAACCGCCATCAACCAATTCGAAATGATGCCTTCTAAGCTGTTAAAGCTGCCTGATTCCGAAGTACCACTAGTGCTCAAAAGTGACGACGGAAACATGCCCCTATTCCAACAGGTTATATGCTCATGGTACATGGAAACATGATCATTACCAATGTTGGTAGTAGCAAGAAACTACAACTCCGATAGTGAGGACCCTTCAAGGTCTTATCCTTTGACGATCATACAGAAAACTACACTGTCCAAATGGATGGACGCTTGTACTGCCACAATACTGCAGTCTTCCACGCCTCTGCTGTCAAATGATTCCACCCAAATGACGACTCCAAGTTCCTTGGAAGAACCCACTCTCGACCCGCACCTATCATCATTGATAAGAACGATGAATGGGAAGTGGAAGAAATCTGAGACTACCGCCTTTAGTATAGAAATGATCAGTTCCTGATCAAATAGAAAGGATACCCAACAGGCGAGAACAGCTGGGAACCACTAGAAGGACTAGAGTACGTAATGGAAATGGAGAATGATTAGTGGAAAGACAACATGCCAAATGAAGCCCTCTCTCCAATGATCAATTACATAACATTGTGCTTGTAACGTGTTCGCAAGGTGCTAATCACGTTATCAGTAAAGGTACGATAGTTGGCAGGTGCCCTGCTCTTCCGGAGAGGAGGCGAGAGCTGAGAACTAAAGGAGGCTTCGAGGGTGTACTGAGGAACAAAGAAGTAACCGTTCAACCAAGTATATTGAAATACTGTCTGTCGAAGTCTGCCTTTTCTATCGTAGAAACAGGCGGTCTTTAAATACACAAATCCGTTCATGTCTAGCATGAACAAAACTAATCAAAGGTATCAACTGATACTCTTTGGTAAAACTCCTTAAGTATCAAAGCGATACTTAAAACAAAATATAAAACAAAACCAAGTATCAAACGATACTTAAAACAAACCAAGTATCAAAGCGATACTTAAAACAAACCATATAACAAAACGATACTTAAAACAAAACATAAAACAAACCAAGTATCAAAGCGATACTTAAAACAAAACATAAAACAAAACCAATAACCGAGTACCCGTACCGGTTACAGTGCTCGTCACCTATGATGCCAGAGACGGAGCAATGGCATGCAGAACTCGAAAAAAGGGATGGATTTTGGACACCATACTTTGAGTCGGAATTCGAATGCAGTGATGAGGAAAATCAAGCTATGGAGTAGACTCTCGACAACCTTATCTGATCACCATCCACCATCCGAATACCATAACAATGTCAAACTATGTGAACTAAATGTGAGGCTGCAACAACAGATTGTTGGACTGTTGTTCAACAACGATATTATCCAACTTGAAGATTACTTTGAAATCCTATGGATTGACTACTGTCCAGATTGCGACAACACTTAGGTTGATGTACAGTACAAATCTGGTATTCATGACTACTGTGATTTGCATTTCTTTGAGTCTAAATGTTTTCTTATTATTTCTTCTTGCCCCTGGTGTGACACTTATCATGAAAAGCTGATAGCAGAAACTGCAGCCTTTAGCTTCTCAGACTCTACTTTTAATGATGATTAGGTTTTGTTTGTTTAAACACTTGTAACCGGTACGGGTACTTGGTTATTGGTTTTGTTTTATATTTTGTTTTAAGTATCGCTTTGATACTTGGTTTGTTTTATGTTTTGTTTTAAGTATCGCTTTGATACTTGGTTTGTTTTAAGTATCGTTTGATACTTGGTTTTGTTTTATGTTTTGTTTTAAGTATCGCTTGGATACTGGGTTTTGTTTTATGTTTTGTTTTAAGTATCGCTTTGATACTTGGTTTGTTTTACGTATCGTTTGATACTTGGTTTTGTTTTATGTTTTGTTTTAAGTATCGCTTTGATACTTGGTTTGTTTTAAGTATCGGTTGATACTTGGTTTTGTTTTATGTTTTGTTTTAAGTATCGCTTTGATACTTGGTTTGTTTTAAGTATCGTTTGATACTTGGTTTTGTTTTATGTTTTATTTTAAGTATCGCTTTGATACTTAAGGTATTTTACCAAAGAGTATCAGTTGATACCTTTGATTAGTTTCGTTCATGCTAGACATGAACAGATTTGTGTATTTAAAGACTGCCGGTTTCTACGATAGAAAAGGCAGACTTCGACAGACAGTGTTTCAATATACTTGGTTGAACGGTTACTTCTTTGTTCCTCAGTATACCCTCGAAGCCTCCTTTAGTTCTCAGCTCTCGCCTCCTCTCTGGAAGAGCAGGCCACCTGCCAACTATCGTACCTTTACCGATAACGTGATTAGCACCTTGCGAACACGTTACATTTTTTTAACCTCAGCAAGTAGTTAAGAACCTGTCCCTGGAGGTAGGCCTGATCAACCTATCGATATCCACCTCAGAACGCTAGCAGAGAGAAGTGGCAGAATCACAGTACATTCGGCTTCATCTCAAACCCAAGATAGAGTCTTAGACGACCAGGAGTGCGAAGCAAATCCCACGGCAAGACCTTACAAGAAAGAAACAACCCCGGCGCTCTGCTAAAGAGCCGGGCGATCTGGCAAACACGGAAGATACACAACCTCCAGGAGAATTCCCTTCAACCCCGGCAAAGAAGCCTTCCTTTGAACCTCCAAGCGACCCCGAATCTAGTAGCGAATCAGATATGGCTAGCACAGGAGGAGGGCCTTCTGGAGGAGGGAAATCTCAGGCAAGGCCTGAAGAAGAGGAGGTACCCACAGTATTTGAACCCCCTAAGTTTAAACTCCACCTCCCAGCAAAGTTCACAGGAGAGGGCAAAGACCTCAAACCTGAAGCCTTTGAACGATGGGCAACAGAACTCTCACACTTCCTACTCTTACAAGGAAAAGATGTGGAAGACCCTACAACCGGACTTATCATTGGATCATTCTGTGAAGGAAAGGCAACCGACGCATACCACCAATGCTATAAGGACTTCGGCGGGAATGTAAGATTAAGAGGATCTACAGTTCTCGATTACCTGAAAGGACGATTCCAATCCTCTATAACCAACGACCTCCTATACAACAAATTCAACCAGCTCCAGCAAGTTAACGGAATGCATGTCAAGCGAATCACTGATGTGGCTACGGACCTAATGATGCATAAGGACAGGATGGAGAGAGGAAGTATCTCCAAATACATCCTGAAGCGACGATTCTACGACACCAGGCACCCTACCCTCCGGCGAGAAGTAGAACCACTCGAGGAAGATGGCGATAATATTGCAGTAATAATTGCAAGAGCAGAACGAAAGGACGCCATTCTCCATGAGACCAAGGCCTACAAAACACAGACATCCTCTAATAGGAACAGCCAGCCACGACACAAAGCCTCCAGCAACTCTGAAGATGATACCCCATGGGTTTTCAAGAAGAAAACAAAATCCTCCAAAGAATCGAGACGGCAAAAAGGAGAATGTTTTGAATGTGGAAAAACAGGGCACATGGCAAAAAACTGTCCTACAAAGAAAGGAAAAGGAAAGGCAATTAAGTAAGAGGCGTCAGCCAACAATGTTGAAAGCAATAATGCCCAACCCAGTGAATATGAAGAAATCCATATCGGATATATCAATGTGGAATGCAACAGTATTCGACCTCCGGCTACATTCAAAGCACACACCACTCTTGAAGGTACAATCCTGATCGATAGCAAAAGGGCTTGAGTCCTATTCGACACTGGCGCAATCGGACAAGATATGATCAGTAATGCCTTTGTCTTTGTCCATGGACTCCCAACTCGAGACCTTAACCAACCCATACCAGTCAATATGGCAGTAAAGGGATCACGATCCACAAGCCATAAAACCTGTTCCGCGACTATTCGACTTGGTTCTGCTATACTACCCCCCCAGGAAATGTTAATTGGAAACCTAGCCAAATACGATGCCCTAATAGGCATGCCATTCCTGAACCGCCACAAAGCTATAATCAGGTGTGGGGAATCAACCATCGATTTCCCAGATCAGAAGGTCAGAGTCTCATGCAAGCCAACAAGCAGAGAGTACCGAGCCGCAGTCTGTGAAGCAACTGCCCTAAAACTATTGGATGAATACTCTGATGTTTTCCCTGATCAAATACCCGAAGAATTACCGCCTAGGAGAGAGGTGAACCACCACATCCGCCTCCGAGACCCCTCCAATCTCAAGAACCAACCCACCTATTCTATTCCTGACGCATACAAAAGCCCACTTTGTGATTGGATCAACCAACAACAAAGAAGAGGAGTCATCTACCGGGCAGAAGCCTCAGGTGCCGCTCCTATGTTTGTTCAACCCAAAGCAGATGGCAAATGAATCCGCTCCTTGGTTGATCTCAAGCTACGGAATGAAAACAGGGTTATTGACAGCTCCTCTATCCCAAACCAAACCCAGATCCTAAATGCAGTTGGACGGGCTAGATTCCGAAGTAAGATTGATCGAAGCGATGCCTACTTCCAAGCAGGGTTAGATCCAGAAAGCGAACGCTATAACAGTTTCAAAA
Source organism: Tuber melanosporum (assembly GCF_000151645.1). Lineage (NCBI taxonomy): Eukaryota > Fungi > Ascomycota > Pezizomycetes > Pezizales > Tuberaceae > Tuber > Tuber melanosporum. Next base: position 202,559 of record NW_003298863.1, on the reverse strand, counting down.
CAGCCTGCGGAAGTTTCATTAGCCGAGTTATGTTACAAGGTGATATGAATGCGCACGCCACCTTTATGCGAATTATGGAAAACCTCCTGAGCGAATACCTCCACCATTTTGTTTGGGTCTACATTGATGATATTCTCATCTTCTCGAATACCGCAACAGAACACGCCTACCATATAGGTTTGGTTTGTACCAAACTTTGCGAAGCTAAATTCTACGCTAGCAGAAATAAATCAATCCTGTTTGCCCACAAACTCAATATTCTAGGACATGTTATAGATGATGAAGGAATACATGCAGCCCCAGGAAAAATAGCTTGTTTAACGGAATGGTCCACACCCTGGAATCAAAAGGAACTCATGCGATTCCCAGGACTAGTCAACAATATTTCCCAGTTTCTCCTACACCACGCCACTGTGACAGCGCCGCTCACAGACCTTACCGGCAATGCAGAATTTGTCTGGACCTACACTCATGACCAAGCCTTTACCAACATCAAGGAATTGATTAAAAACGCCAACGTTATCCAACCTATTGACTATAGTAAACCAGAACCGATATGGCTGATTACTGATGCATCGGATGTTGGAGTTGGAGCATGGGTTGGGCAAGGGGCCTCCCATGAAATGGCAAGGCCGGCGGCATTACACAGCAGGAAGTTCACTAACTCACAGATGAACTATGGAACAACAGACAAGGAAGCCCTTGCTGTGATTGATGCTCTCGCCGCTTTCAATCACATCCTGATAGGCAATACCTTCACTATTGTCACCGACCACCAACCCCTCACTAATCTTAAAACAGAAAGAATACCTGAAAGAAGAAGAACAAGATGGATAGGTGAGATCAGCAAATACGATGCAAAAATCATCTATACCCCTGGAAGAACGAACTATTTAGCTGATGCTCTCTCTCGCCTATATGAGAATCAAGACATCGCAGACCCCCTGTTCGTTCACGACCACACAAGACAAAGCGAGGACAGCCCTGACGACACCTCCTATGAACAAGAACCATCGATGGCTGACACCAGCTCTGCCACTCCCTCCAATCCTTTCTCTTACACCATGTACAGTGCTGCCGAAACAGAATGGGGAAAGGACATTGATGAAGAATGGAAAGACAATTGCACGCTCCGCAGCACACCTCCTCACGAACTTGAACAAAGCAGACTCCACTGGTCCCACTGTTATCACGACACTTGCCCTTTTCACCAGACTGAGATCAAATTCGGCAACAGATACCAGCGACCGTACTATATGCCTGCTGACGATTCCAAAGACACCAGCTTCGACACCGCAGAAGGAGAAGAAGAGATGATCAATGAGAATGAGTCAACCCATTCTCCTCATATCCTTGACCCTGCTCCAACACGATACCAAGGTCTTGAAGAACTCGAACAAGCAGCAGCCTACGTGGATGCAATATCCTATTTACACCCCCCACAGTCACCCCCGCCATCCTCTCCTCCTATAATCGATTCACGACCACTATATGGTGGACCCTTACAAGTATATAACAATGAAACTATTGTCTCGGTCACACCCCCTACTATTCCCGAGCATCGGCGTCAACTCTATGAAACCTTTGAGGAAGAGGAAGCCCCTATCGAACCAACAAGAGAATCCCTAATCGAGGATGAACGAGATGTTAGATCAACTACAGAAGAATTAACCTCATCTTTCCGAAGCCAAATGATAACAGGATACCACCATGACCCGATTTACTTCAAAGCCATGGATAGCTCCAGGCATGGAGACCTCGCCCCCTACAACATATCAAATGGAATGGTCTATACCAGCACATGTTATGGTGAACACTGCCTATACATTCCAAAAAGCCATAGGTTCAATGGAATGACTATTAGAGAATATGTTATTACCGAAGTCCACAACAAAGGACACCATAGTGCGGATCGCAACCTCCAATATGCCTCAGAATATGTTTACTGGCCTGAAATGCGAAAGGACTTCCGCGATTTTGTCAGGCAATGCGAACTCTGTCAGGCAAATAAGGAGCGAACACAACTTCCTGAAAGGAAAGCTCAGACCCTCCAACTACCATGTGAAATATTTGAATCCTATGCCATCGATTTCGCAGGACCATTCAACAAGTCCCCCGGATACGACACCATCTTGGTAGCTGTGGATCGATTCTCTGGATACACCTGGTTAATACCAATGAAGGTTACCGACTCCTCCAAAGATACCTGGAAGAACCTCCAACGATACTTGTTTGCCCCCCATGGGTACCCCTTATCTATTGTCCGTGACGCTCATCCCCACTTTACCACCAGATTCTGGAAGCAAACCTTGATCTCCCTCGGAATAAACCACATTATGGCTGCCCCAGGACACCATGAGACTAATGGCCAAGCAGAACGAAAAATCCGCGAAGTTAAGACCGCAATTAGGAACATGATCAATGAACGACAAACCAACTGGGAACCAGCCCTAGTTGAACTGGCTGCATATATCAATGCCGGATTTTCAGATACCCTAGGAATGTCACCATATAAGGCAGTCTTTGGCCGTCAATACCCCCTCCTACCTACAACACTATTTAAGAACTCCTCAGTCCCTGCCTCTGATGACCATCTAAATCGCCACCAAGCAATTCGGAACGATGCCTTCCAAGCTGTTAAGGCTGCCTGATTCCGAAGCACCACTACTGCCCAGAAACGACGACGGAAACATATTCCCATCTCACCAGGAGACATGCTCATGGTACACGGTAACATGTTCATTACCAATATCGGATGTAGCAAGAAACTACAACCCCGTTGGCGAGGACCCTTCAATGTCATATCCTTTGACGAGCATACAGAGAACTACACTGTCCAAATGGATGGACGCATGTATCGCCGCAATACTGCAGTCTTTCACGCCTCAGCAGTCAAGCGATTCCATCCAAATGACGACTCCAAGTTTCCTGGAAGGACCCACTCTCGGCCTGCACCTATCATCATCGATAAGAATCATGAATGGGAAGTTGAAGAAATCAGAGACCATCGCCTTTGGCATGGAAACGATCAGTTCCTAGTCAAATGGAAAGGATATCCGACGAGCGAAAACAGTTGGGAACCACTGGAAGGACTTGAGCATGCTATGGATATGGTAAACGGCTGGTGCAAGGACAACATGCCAAACGAATCCCTCCCCCCAACAATCAATTATATCACCATGTGTTGGACACCTCCAATGCCAGAAACTGAGCGATGGCACGCAGACCTTGAAGCTAGAGATGGATTTTGGGCACCATACTTTAAGTCAGAGTTCGAAAGCAGCGATGAGGAGAATCAAGCTATGGAGCAGGCCCTCGACAACTTTATCTAGTCACCAAGCACCATCCGAATACCATAACGATGTCAAACTATGTGGAGCTCAATGTGAGGCAGCAACAATAGATTGTTGGACTGTTGTTGAACCGCAATGTTATCCAACTTGAAGACTACTTCGAAATCCTCTGGATAGACTACTGTCCTGATTGCAACCATGCTTGGGTTGATGTACAGCGCGAATCTGGTATTTGTGACTACTGTGATTTAGACTTCTTCGAGTCTAAGTGTTTCCTTAGAGTTTCCTCTCGTCCCTGGTGTGACACTTACGATGAAGAGTTTTTGGCGGAAACTGAAGCCTTTAGTTTCTCAGACTCCGCTTTTGATGATTATTAGGTTTTATTTGTTTTAAACAGTTGTTTTGTTTTGGAGAATGTAACCGGTATGGGTACTTGGTTATTGGTTTTGTTTTATGTTTTGTTTTAAGTATCGCTTTGATACTTGGTTTGTTTTAAGTATCGTTTGATACTTGGTTTTGTTTTATGTTTTATTTTAAGTATTGCTTTGATACTTAAGGAGTTTTACCAAAGAGTATCAGTTGATACCTTTGATTAGTTTCGTTCATGCTAGACATGAACAGATTTGTGTATTTAAAGACCGCCTGTTTCTACGAAAGAAAAGGCAGACTTCGACAGACAGTATTTCAATAGACTTGGTTGAACGGTTACTTCTTTGTTCCTCAGTATACCCTCGAAGCCTTCTTTAGTTCTCAGCTCTCGCCTCCTCTCTGGAAGAGCAGGCTACCTGCCAACTATCGTACCTTTACCAATAACGTGATTAGCACCTTGCAAACACGTTACAACACTTGTTTTGTTTTGGGGAATATAACCGGTGCAGGGACTCGGTTATTGGTTTTGTTTTATGTTTTGTTTAAGTATCGCTTTGAGACTTGGTTTGTTTTAAGTATCGTTTGATACTTGATTTTATTTTATATTTTGTTTTAAGTATCGCTTTGATACTTGGTTTGTTTTAAGTATCGTTTGATACTTAATTAGTTTTACTAAAGTATATCGATTGATACCTTTGATTAGTTTCGTTCATGCTAGACATGAACAGATTTTTGTATTTAAAGACCGCTTGTTTCTACAATAGAAAAGGCAGACTTCGACAGACAGTATTTTGATATACTTGGTTGAATGCTTACTTCTTAGTTCCTCAGTACACCTTCGAAGCCTCCTTTAGTTCTCAGCTCTCACCTCCTCTCCAGAAGAGCAGGCCACCTGCTAACTATCATATCTATTACCGAAAATGTGATTAGCACCTTGTGAACACGTTACCTGCAATCTTATCTTAAGTTTAGCAGTTCAAGTGTCTATATTCATGATATTTCACAGTTTTGATACTTTATTCTTATAATATTATGTGCTAGACTATATTCCCTTTTTCATTACCTTTATCCCTTTTTACTTATTTTTATACTAACTACCTTTGCTACTTATAGAGGGAATTTTTTTAACATACTTGGCAATGGACTTTCCTGCTCCAAGGACTCTGTAGTGTTCAGTCAGTTCACACCAGAGACCTGTAGCACTAGTGTGATTAAAAAAATAGAGTTATTAATAGCCATATTTAATAGGGAAAATAATAGTGGCTTCCAGGTCTTTCTTTTAACTCTCTGAGTATTGTAAGTTGTTATAGGTAGTACTGCTTGATCCACCGCTCCCATGCTGCAGTAGTACTAGTCATCAACTGTTGTCAGTATTGGTAGATACTGTACCAGCTAATCTCCAATTACTTTGCCTCTAATATTAGCTCCTGTTTCAGTTGTAGTTGGATGTTTTCAGAGTTGAACTAATTTGTCAGGAGATACAACTGTACTTACAAATACAACAATTTAATCATCCTTTCATGTAGGTTAAATGACTAATTTCTTGGCTCAAAGGTCCTAGTATTAGGTTCCCCATACTACCTAGTTGTTGTAGGTTAACTTGAAACCCATAACTATATTTGTACAATTCTCACAAGGTGGCAAGTGAGTATTTGGCATGCTGTAATGATCCCTCCTTGGATAGTTAGTTCTTGGCGATGGGGAATGATAGTTCTCTTCTCTTGCTTCTTCTTCCTTCGTCTTACGATAGCGCGAGGCCTCTGCCTACATTACTGACAGTATGAGACCTTTGTCTTCTATCGTGAACGTCTATTGTAAGCTTTCTCTAACTCTTCTTCACGAAGAGCTTTCCTTGGCGTAACAATAATGTTGTGATAAAGATAAAGATCGTAAAGGTGTTTTATATTTGTTAATGTAATAAGGAGGAAAAGTACCTAGAATTCAATCTAATTTTATTTAAACTTGTACCATCAACACTGGTATATGACGAGCCCCCACCGGCACAGAGATACCGCTAACCGGTATACCACTAATCCTAAGCTAACTAAGTCTACGGCCCCGCTCCTGTCCTTCCCAAGTTATACGCGCACGAGAACTAATTACAAGATCATCAAACAACCCAGTGCCTACTCCGGTCCAAGTCCATAGCCCCTCTAGTACGAAGCGAACCAGCACTAAGCGTAGCTGAAGCCAAGCAAAAGACGGACTCAACCAGGTTCCTCGTCTAACGAAATATAAATTCACTACCGCCCGGTCTAAACACCGTCCTGCGAAACCTCCACCATAGTAGAAAACCAACAAAAACCAAAACAAATATAAACTACAAGCGACATAATGGCAGAGAGGAGGTGACCAACATGTCCACCTCTCGCATCCCCATGCCCAGCTGTCAATCCTATGAACCCACTTTGCCAAGTGCCTCCGAAGAGCATAATGGTGAGGAGAACCTATACCTGCTACCTGTCTCCCAAAAAACAAAATCCCATAAACAAAAGAAATACATAGAGGTGGTAATAGACCGAAATAGTCAGTGGGGCCTATCTCCCCTCTGTGGTACCTTGCCCCCACCAGCCATGCCCATAACGAAACCAAAGAAACTAAACAAACCCCATGAAACCCAGTACGCAAGACCCAAACAAGTCCAACCAGGTGGTCACAACTCACTATCCGCACAGGTGGCTATCAGCTAACTGGTCTGTCGGGGAGCTTTCCAGCACTTAGAAGCTTCGCCCAATAGCCCAAGCCGGACTGTAAACACTTAATTAGACCTCGCCCAGTCTGACGCAGGCCCGACCGGTGCTCGCAGGTGCCTCTCCCCCCCCAATCAGCCCCCCTCCAAGCCCTACACACCAGACACCACAGAACCCATCCAGCCCCCCAGCCCCTCAGACAGATCAACCATCTGATACCCACAGGACAGCGTATATCCAGCCCCATCAGGTAGCCACTAGTCTTGGCCACACGAATAGAACTCTAACCCTCAATACCGAATAGCCGAGGGGGGCCCACCAGCCACAGCCGAGAGCCACAAAGGAGGCAGCACCAACACCCAAAGGCATCGGCACCAGGCACACCGTCCAACCTAGCCAAACTGAAGTCCAATCAAGTCGGGAAAGAGTAAGCAGAGCCAGCCGAAGCCAGTCCCACAGGTCTGGCAAATGCACAGACCAAACATTGGACAAGAGGCACTCCCAAATAACGCGACAAGAATGGAGGGGCAAGGGATACAGAAGCAATCAAACAGAAGGTAGGCTCCACTTGCAATGGGTGAAGCCTCCAACTACAAACCACAACCGAACCAGCCCAACATACAGACAATGCGAGTGTCTGGCAGCCAATTGTCCCACACCACCCCAGGTAGCCACAGATAACCACACCAGGGGGCAGAGTCTTTCAGGTTCAAAGCCATCCCCACTAAGGCAGAGAGGAGACACCCGACTGAACCACCGTAAATGCCACATGGACAAAACTCCAAGGGAACAGCAATAAACAACATCGTAGGATATCCGACTATAGAAACATGTAGTAACGAGGAGGGGGGGGCCAGTGAGTCCCCCTCCCCAGTGGATTGATGCAGCCGGTACGACGCGTTGATACTAGGGATGGTTATCAGTCTAATCCAAGGGAGTTTTGTATTGCGAGAACTAAGGACTGCGTTAAAACCCAACAAAAGACATGAGCTGGCCCAAAGAACAATATGGGTGATTTCTCCAAATACAATGTTCAATCCCCTTATCCAAACGTGAAACCTGGGAGTAGAAGACAGACAGGAAGCCATAGACATTTCACTGAAAGGGGCTCGTAAGTGACAGTGATGAAGTGATCGAAGTGACAGCATCGTGGGAGGCCATCAGGTGACGAAACGAGAAGCAAACAAGTAATCTGCCATGTAACACCTAGCAGACCTCAACACCAAAGACCCCAGGAACTACTGAGCGAACTCAGATATCTCCCCCAGAATCCAAGGCATCAAGGCCTATCTTGAGGGTGAAAGAAACACTAGGGGCGAAGTGACGGCAAAGATGAGGAAAAGTACTTAGAACAAAGCGTGAAAAACCTATCCTCCTCGGCCACCTTGGCCTCCTTATATAGTATTCTTCCCGCCCATAGTCATGTGACTCAAAGTGGTTACAGGTGCGAAACAAAATCATAACAAACTAGTCATGTGACCAATGTGGTCACATGCTCAAAACCCATGACCTCGTAGCAAGGTCATGTGCAAAAACTCATAAACCAATCATAACGCAATAAACAAGTCATATGACTCGACTAAGTCATATGCATGAAACCCATGACCTCATAATGAGGTCATATGTGAAACATAAATCATATGTGCAAGGCTTACCCGCAAGGCACACTGATAAGGCATACTCGCCAGGCGCACGTCCCACGACTCATATTTGAGCCATGTGCGAAAGTGTAACATGTTCGCAAGGTGCTAATCACTTTATCGGTAAAGGGTACGATAGTTGGCAGGTGGCTTGCTCTTCCAGAGAGGACGCGAGAGCTGAGAATTAAAGGAGGCTTCGAGGGTGTACTGAGAAACAAAGAAGTAACCGTTCAACCAAGTATATTGAAATACTGTCTGTCGAAGTCTGCCCTTTCTATCGTAGAAACAGGCGGTCTTTAAATACACAAATCTGTTCATGTCTAGCATGAACGAAACTAATCAAAGGTATCAATCGATACACTTTGGTAAAACTCCTTAAGTATCAAAGCGATACTTAAAACAAAACATAAAACAAAACCAAGTATCAAATGATACTTAAAACAAACCAAGTATCAAAGCGATACTTAAAACAAAATATAAAACTAAATCAAGTATCAAACGATACTTAAAACAAACCAAGTATCAAAGCGATACTTAAAACAAACCAAGTATCAAAGCGATACTTAAAACAAAACATAAAACAAAACCAATAACCGAGTACCCGTGCCGGTTACAGAAAGCATCACAAATCCCACACATAACAAATCATATGACTCGAATGAGTCATATGTGTGAAACAATAACATACCTGTGACTCATAACCATGTGTCATGTGAAAGCCTTTTCCATGCCAAGCCATGTTCATGACACATGCTTTGTTTTCCACAGTTGTTGCAACCTGACAGGTAGCGATTCTGATTGGCTAAATCCAGTTAATATAGATTGAGGGATATAGACTTTAACAACAGAAGTATGAGTGAAATCTTGTAAGAACCCTTGAATATGTGACATTTGTGACATAATAGTTTTGGCCTCCCAGTCATTTCTGTGATACATGTTTGTCCTAGTAGTAAGCACTGTTCTTGCAGCTCTAATACCTAACTTACGTAGTATTTCCAAAAGTGGGATTGTCTGAAATCAAGTGTCAAACAAAAGAGTATGCTCATTTACTTTAAGCATTCATTTCCCACTATTTGGATTATGGTGAACTGCAAGAGTCAGGAGGACTGATTTGGTAGAAGTAAAGCCGTATTCAATTCAAAAAGGATCTGTTTTCAACAGGTCCATGATCCTTGCTCTTCGCATGAAATGTCTAGTTAGGGATATATCGATAACATGCCAATACCTAAATTTTAGAATGGGAGCAAAATTACTCTTGCTACCTCTGTACAGTTTCTTCTGTTGGAAGTCTTTGATGCTGCTCGCTTGCAGAATAACACACTCCGCCGACGCTTTTATAGTTCAGACAAAGTATTTTGTGTTATTATATTCTTGGTGTTTAGCTTTTCTTTTCGCGGCCGAGGTTTTCGCCGTTTGGAAGTTGCCATTTAGCGGATCAGCCAAAAAGCGATGCACATTCAATCACTCGGTTTTGACCAGCCAGACCGTTCCCGGTCCAGTCAGTTCCAACAACCAAGACTCCCCGGTCGGCCTAATTTGCTCCATTGGACCAGACCTGAATGCATATCGGTAGGGTAACGGTGTCGACATCCACTGTGACTAATGCCATAAACTTTGAGGCTCCAGCAATACCATCAAGACTTGCAATGGGTTGGGCCTTCGTTGGGCTAGCTCGGGCTATTCGTTGGGCTGGGTCGGGCTCATTGGGCTGGGCCGGGCTGAGGGGGGGACAAGCCCGGCCAAGGATTAGCCTTATTTTTAAGGTTTGTATGGTGTCTTGCAATCCATATTACCGGGAAAACGATTGTTCAAGCACATGGCTTTCCGGAAGCGCGTTACTACAAGTGGTAAGATCCAACCCAACCATCTCTATATCTAGAATGTTTAGTGCAGAACTAATCCATATTAGATTCATGTGCTCTCAGATTGTCGTGCAGTTTGGAGGTTTGAAAGTTCAGATCTCGTCTTGCCACCCAATGAAATATCAGATCTTTTCGGTATTTCCCTCCTTCTTCCTATTTCCCACACCTATGTTGACCTCTGATCTCGCTTCCCATTTTTCCCTAATACCACTACAAACCCAATGAGCTTCTCTTTTAACAGCGGTAGTTTTCTCTCAAGTCCTCCACCTATTCTGCGATCACCAAGTCCACAAGCAGAATTTCATCACCATCGATTCTACGAGTCTGAGCTTCCAGGTTCAGAACACTTGGAAGATCAGGAATTAGACCACAATCGCCTATTACCACCAAATGCCGGTATCAACCAATCTCCAAAAAGGAGAAATAGCACACTTCCTTCCTGCCATGTCTTCCAAACCTGAACGCATATTCTCAGGAGGCAAGAGGACTATTTCTGACTCCTGTCACTCTCTCAATGCTGAAACAATTGAGTCAACTGAGTGCCTCTGAAGTTGGCAGTCCATATAAAATTCACTCTTTCTATTGAAAATAATCACTACTATTTCTCACTGTGTTGTGTTCATCTCCTATTTCAAGCACCATCTGTTCTCATTGGCAATTCTGTATTTTAATCTAGTATTAATAGATCTACATTCATCTCTTTTATGGCTGTTCACCTGTGCGGGGGCCTGATGGGCTCGTTGGGTTAGCCCGGGCTATACTTCCTTGGGCTTGGGCTGGGCCGGGTCGGCCCTTTTTTCGACCCGGGCTAGCCCATTGCAAGGCTTGACGTCAACACACCGACATATGCCAGACATACATACCCACACGATCAAGACGAACTCGTTCCGGAAGTTCCCCAAAACCGGCAAACTACGATATTAAAGAGGGTGGGCGTCCTGATTTGACCTCGGTCAGGGTTTCTGTACACTACACCACGGCCAAAAACAGACAATCTCAGCACAAAAATATGCTTAATGTTGAATAACCTTCCGGCGGCCCCTCCACTAAGGTCTGGAAACAAAAATTTCGATGCTTCCAACTGCAACTTCTATGGGCGGGAATAGCGGGGTTAAACGATGGCTTAATTTATGCTTTCCACGGATACCCTAGTATTAGGAAATGGAGAAATGTCCATCCCTTCGGGGGAGTCTCGGGTTTGAAAAGTGATTAACAATCCACGGAGCACTTGAAACCAAGTCGGGTTTTGGGAAACCGTTTACTACACCTAGCGAGCGTCGGGGGGGGGGGATGCAGCTGGCGGAGAGTGATAACTGTATTTGAGGTAAGGCTATCAACATCACACATCACAGTTTCTTTTTTAATCTCTGTGAATAGAGGAATAGTAATAATTCTGGCGGCGTTTTTTGGCCGAGACCACCTGTGCTCTGTAAACTACTAGTACAGCTCCTTTTGTAAAAGACTTAACCCAGTACACACTGCTCTCTGTCGCCCAGCACCGCCAACCCCACGCTTTTACTGCACAGCATACCCCGACGGTTTCACGCAACCCCTTTAGCCTCGTACTATCCCTCCCCTCATTTGTTAAGCTCAACAGTCCCCCGATATACATGTACTACCACTAGTTCAACCAATCCGACTGTTCTCTCCCTCTCACTAGTAGTATTCTACTATGATACAATCTTCATCCCTTTGTAATCGTTGCCACTGCCAAGGATTAGTCGATAGGGCTTGGTAGCTATCTGGCTTATTGAGGACGGTGGTCTGTCCCACCCTGTCCAGTTCTTTTGGGGGTCTCCCAATCGTCCGTGGGGCGCCGGAACTGGGACAGGTGACTGAAACTCATATCTCGGAAACGAGAAGTCACGGCTGGACTCATAGAACCTCTTTGATCGCGGCCCCGAATCATGGAGTTACTCCCTGATGGTTCCCTAGTATGTGGCTCTCGGCCGTGGGTGCTGCGGGTGAAGGGGTTTCCAGGATTGTTGGGGGAACGTGAGCGACGAGAGCGACGCCAAGGAGGGGCATGGCGTGGGCGATAACTGTCCGAAATTGTACCGCAACGGCCCCCGTTAGGAGAAAAAGGGTCTTGAGAGGCGAAAAGTCTGCGACTTATTCTAGGAGACGCGTCTTCATTTTCACAGAAATCACCGCTGGTGTGGGGGGTAGGGGGGGAGGAACCTCCAGGACCTTCCGGGGAACCGGAACGGGATGGGTGAAAAGGAGGATGGTCCGGGGTTGTAGGGTAATATTCCCCATTGGGAAAGGAAGGGCCTCGGGAACGGGAACGCCTAGGAGGGGTTCCCCGAGTTGTGTTGTCAGCTCCCGTGAAGAAACTGCTAGTGTTGGAGCTAGTAAGATAACGCGATTCGTGACCCAAGTGCCTGCCATGGTGACTGTCGGAAAGCCAGTAGTCATCGCCATAACCAGAACCCCAGTTATATTCCTGCCTGTTAAACGGATCGCGGCGGAGAGGTGAGTGATCGCGGTCAGGGCCACGGTAGGATGGACCCGAGTGGTGGGAGGGACGACTAAGCATGAGTGGAATATCCCAATCTCCATGAAGTTGGGGGGGTCCCTGTCGGAGGGCGGGATGAATATGAGATTCACCATGCGGATCCTCAACACCGCTGGGTCCACTTTCGTTAATTATTCTCTCGTGGAAATAGGAAGTAGTACCTTCCGGTGCAAGAAGATCTGTTGGAACAGCCATTTGATTTTCTGTCCAAAAATGGTATTGGGGTCCCTCACCCGCTACCTCAGTGCGAAGCATGGGACCTGGGTTGAGAACCGGAACATCAGCCCGTGGACCATGGACAACCGGCTGGCCAGAACCAAATCCCCTGCTATCAGAGAGACTGGGGAGCTCGCTGTCACCCTCGGAATCAGATATTCTAGGAGCGCGATGCCTATCGTTGGCACCCTGGTAGTCAATTGAACTGCGAACGTCATCTCGTACCAAACTGCTTGGATGAGCATCACGACCACTAGCACTAAAGGGGCCTAACCCGCGACCGCGACCGCGACTACTCCTTCCCTGTCCTCTAGGCCTTGCATGAGGCTTGCCGGATTTTCTCCCGCCTTTTCTGTGGGGAGGCATGCTAATTTTCTGTTACTCTTAGCTGCAGTTCTTCGGACGTCAATTCCAACTCTGTGTAACTCACCTGATCAATTTTTTTTCTGTTTTCGAGCAAACTAGGGGAATCGGTATCCGCCGGGATTTTAAGGTTATATGATGAGATCTTGAATCTATTTTATTATCCTAGTATCGAGACCAACCCGAGTCCTTGCACCCTACAAATAAGCTCTGAAGCTTGGTATTTGAGTAGCGGGCTACTGGTGTGCGTGCTGCGAGAGCTATTTCCACCGATATCATAAGGCATTAGCTCCAGCCCATGGGCCGAACAATCTTAACTGCGGAATCACAGCTAGCAAACAAACAAATCAACAAGCAAAGAATAATGTTACCTATCTCTCAAACGCTTGCACAATACACCAAGTATTAGGGAGAAGACTTTACAAGCGAGTCTCGAGAGCCGAGAGGAGGGGTGAAGGAGAGTGTAAGGAGAGTGTGATGTTGGATCTATCTCTCCCCTGTGATGGAAGAAAGCAAACAAGGGAGTGAGGGGGTAGAGGGAGAAGGTAGAGAGGTAGGAGGCAGAGGGGAGAAGCAGAGGGGAGAAGCATAGGGAGGGCAAAAACCACCTGGCTGGCTATCATAGCTCCCCATTGCTTGGCGGCGACTCAGCGATGCCAGCACCATGCGCGCAGTGTATTGCAGTATTCTCTAGCGCGGGTATGGTTGCGGAAAGGTTGCGGCCACCATCACCGTCGAGGGCGGGGGGCTTACTGGGAGATGGGTTTGGTCTGGCACAGCTCGCTGGCGACGGGGGGGTGGGGGTTGTGATTGTAGCTCCTGGGACCCACGAACGGGATAATAGAGTCGGTAGATGTGGGCGTTAGAATAAAGTTGTGATCACTGTGTAGATTATAGCTGCTTGAACAGCGTAGATTAATCAAATTCCTATAGTATAAATTCTGACGTTGAAGTAGTTATTTCCTCTTGCATGACTGGGGGAAGCCCCCTGGCGGTTACAATATGTCGTCGGTAAGTCAGTTGCCGCAGTGTTGCTGGGGAAATTGTCGGACACTGATTCATTATTGGTGAGGGGCGAGATACAGCTGCTGGTCAGAGGAATTGACACGGCCAAAGAGGGATAGGGGAAACTTGAATGTTGTGTCATGTACAGGAGGACTATATCGGCTACCAAGAGGAAACACCACTCCCAGGATACAAACACGACGGAAATATGTTAGGAAATAGTTTATAGAACTATATTATGGTATAGGGTGAGCATCACTAGTAGCTAGGGACAGAAAAGTTGGTAAAATTACCTCACAGTACCACAGTTAGTTACTACCCTCTGCGAATATAACACAGCATAGCGAGCACTTTAGATTTACTACGGCCGCTACGCTACTATGTCTACAAGCTGAGATTCGCCTGCACGCTATCCCCCTGGAGTCCAAGAACGAAAATTTCCATCTCACGCTAAATACATGAATTCTCACTCGGACGGGGGAACGTAGTACCAATGGGGGTAGATTGAAATGTGTCCCATTGAGGTTAGCCGTCGTGGGTTTACTGCCTGTTTTACCGGGGTTATGTGGAAGGGAGTGAAAAAAATGTGGGGATAAGAGACATACTCACCCCCGCACCCACTACCAACGCCCCCCCATATGAAATACCCTTGTCTATCCTGTGCAATACTGACATACACCAATGTTAGACACTCGCTGGGGGTGTTGTTCCGAAGAGGAAACCAGAAGGGAGTGTAGGACATTGTCGTGTCTAATATGGCTTGGTATTAGTTAACTCGGTCCAGGTTAAAGAAAATACACCTGAGAAAACCTCTACTCTCCTTGTTTCACTCGGTTTCATCGAGTCGATTGTTCAACCTCACAATGGTGTCGGCATAGTTCTGGATGTCCCGGCATCTTGATATGGAATCCTACTATCAGGTAAATTGGTAGTTTTGGCCATGAAATACAGCCTCTTCCAGTCCTGTTTTACACTAATACCCCCCCAAAACATTCAGCGCGCTACAGAGAAACCAAATATCGATCGTTACCTCTTATCTGAGAAGCTTCTAGGGTGTGCTGTACATACCAGCCCATAGTGCCAGTGTTCCGAATACTCCGACCGGTCAGGTTTTGGAGGCAGGACCAGACTTGCCAGTCCTGGTCCATGCCGTGACTGGTCCCAGACCAGTCTTTATAAAGTTTTGCATAGTCATGTAATATCATTCATCCAATGATCAAAATTTTTTTTTTTTGATACTCGTGAATTTATTTTCACTGCCCCTAATCTAAGCGAGTCACTATTTCCATTCTGACTCTCCTGAGACTCTGCAGTATAACCCACGGAAAAAAGGAGTTTAATCAAGAAAATCTTTATTTGAACGTAATAAACTGATAAAAATAGTAAAAAGCAAAATAGGATGCTAATTCGGTCAATGGGCTGTAAATATCCTATCGCTTGGCGGGCCTGGTTCAACCAGTCCTAGCCTAGTCAGTCCCATAATCCGGACCGTCCAAGTCGGTCTAATTTCGACCATTAGACTAGACTTGACTTCCGGCCGGACTAGCGGTCCAGTCCAGTCTTCCGCAGACCATTCGGAACCCTGCATAGTGCCGGGAGATCTACAGCTGAACCAGGCGATGGTGCTAGAAAGGGAAAACTCCTGATTGGCCCAGGTCACGACCTAACGCTGGGAAATTAAATCTCTACTTCGGTAGAACGGTGACTCTGTTGTGGCTACAATGGAAAAGAAGGTTAATGAGAATATTTATGAATGGAAAACCTTGACTGGTCCCTGGAAGCTAGTGTATCTGTGAGCTCACTAATTCGGCGCTTGGAACCACTTGTACATATGGCCACTGGTCGGCGCCACTTATATCCTCAGAGTGGCTAAACCCTTAACTCACTTATTTACATGCATCGTCTCCACGACATCCAGACACACCCGTTTTCTTTTTTATTTTCCTGCACCGCCATTGAGCCGCAAACACCAACATGCGATACTGTGATATGCCCCAATACCATATAGCTGCCCAGTTTCTCCAACCCGAGACCCTTGCTCTCCACCTGCCTATGCAGATATCGTACAGCGAAAGAGCGTTAACTGAATACCAAACCTTCATGAACGGTCCCATCGGAGGAAACAGTTGAGTTTTATCAATTCCATACTCTAACATTCCCTTCAGGGGTTGACCGAACGCAACCCTAGAAATTTGAGAAACAAAGTTCTCGAGTAGCTAGAACACTACAGACTGATCTATGTTCTCAGACGTTCGATAGATTTGCTCAATTTGCTCAATTTTTTGATATTTCAGGTTTCCTATTGTTTCGGGAGTTTGCGGCTTATTGGTCTCACCTGGAGTGAGATAAGCGGAATTTAGGTGGCCAACCCGCAGAGGTCGGAGGACGGCCAGATAGGCGTACAGGTGGGATTTGGTAGTATGTGGGGACGATTGCGTGCGGGAGGGTGCTAGTGAGGAAGACTCAAATTGGAAGTGCTGTATTGTATTATAATGATATTATTATGTCATGTAGACTTATCATTTAGGCACAGTATGTCAACGAGTGATGGCCCATGATGAATAGAGGCGATATTTGGTATGGTGCCAGAGAATCAAAATCTGCCCCTGTGGCCGGGTAAACCAGAGTCCGGGTGGTGGGTTATGATGCTGATTGTTAACATGGCGGACAGGGAATTCTTGGAGTGAGCGTGGATTCAATCTTGCTCTGGGGGCTTCTTTCTTTATCCGAAAAACCTTGGTAAAACAAGAATCATGGTATATCACTGGCACGGGATTCCTTGATTGTTGGCTTCTAGCAGACTTTCTTTCGTTCCTGGTTACAGGCCACCGTACCACAAAATCGAGCGAGAACTTGGCTCACCCATGGCGACGATCCGCCTACAAGGGGGAGAAGAATCCTAGGCGATTACTGCAGGCTTCACTCGCGCTGCAAGAAAATTAAAAAACCTAGGGCCATATTGGGAACAGGCTGGGCCACCGGAACACTAGCGGAATCTCCTAGAACCTTGCGCCTATTAGATATCCCTGTCGATTTATCTCATTATCGGATCCTGAAGAGCATAGTATAGCGGACTTAAATAATAAGGCTATGATAGGTAGAGAGTGTCTGTGATTCTTGTTCTTTCTATGCTGCCGGAGGTGTCCTATATATACACAAGCTGTTCCTTTGCAAATATCTTCTTCGTCCATCAACCTCGCAGAATTCCATACCACCTTTTCTTCATGATGCCACACCGTTCCTTTCACTTGACTCCTTCGAACATCTCCTGAAACATTCTCCTAAGCTATAGCTGTTCCAGACAGTCCTGATACCTTCGTACTTCTTCTCCGGTTTCCTAACTCTTATAGTGCGACACCTGGTTGTCTCCTAGACCTCCGGAGCGTAACCTGTTACTTCCGGTATCCCTAGTGCAAACTCCTAAAACCTTCCAGGCACTTCTCCTTGCACTAACCGCTAGTTCTTACATACCCTTACTCACACGTTGACTCTTTTTTTTAGCTTGTTCCACCGTTGCATTTCCAAACTATTGCTAGCAACCTTCACCTCATACTCCAAACAGTGGAAGCTTGGTGATTTTAATCAAGGACCACTCACGTGAGGAGCCTATTAACATTGCCAACACGGTACGGCGGGACCTTCCGGAATTATGCAACCAATATTCTTTACAAAATGCACGTACCGTAGCCCAAATTTTGGCTAAAGTGGCGTCAGCAACGAGACCTAGTTAATACTGTATTAAAAACAGCAAGTTGCTGGAGGTTTTTCATTGTTGCCCAGAACATGACCATTATTTCCATGACTACGAGATGTGATTCCATCCCTACAGGTACTGCACTCACTTGTCTTTTGGCGTTTGGTACCTTTGTTAGCGAGGGCCTCATATCTTGGTTAGGGACTTGGGGTATTATAATTATCTCTCTTTAGGAAGGCTCATAACAACATTGATGAGAGTCAAAAGTGGAATAAATTAAAGAGAGACAAAGATTTAATAAAATGTTTTAATTTCTTTATTTTTTAAACTGAGCCTCTGGTATTCAAAAAAATCAGACTAGTACATTTCCCAATCCCCACCTGCTCAGGTCCACAGTGATAGCAACAAAGTGGGTGAGAGGAGGTACCGCCTCGAGTGTTAAAAAATGTGGGTGGGGAAGCCTTGGTACCAAGCTAGGAAACCAATGAGAGAAGGCGGGCAATCTGTACCCAAAGTTCAGCTTCAAAATTCCAAAATTATAGACCTCATTTGGTCCAAATTTGCAAGATAACGTACTGACTCTGGGCTGATAGAGCCCACAACTTCATCCCAGTCGAAACATCCTTCAGCCAAACTCGGGAAATGAGCAAACGCCTCGGGCTTGAGTAAACAGTTGTTCAAATTAGTCTTAACAGAGACAGCAAACCGTGATGTAGGGAACTCGAGGATATGCCTTCATCAAGCCAAGCAACCCGATGACAGCGGCTTCCATCCTCTGTTCCGTAGCCTCCTTGTTCGTATAGTCCTTGCCCATCACCATTACTTGGTCTTCCTGCTCATCCTGTGCAATTTCCTCATCGAGGATCTCATCAAATTCCTCGAGATCAGTATCACCAGCGGACTCTCCCTCCGAAAGCTCATAATCCTGGGTCATCTCCATCTCATCGAAACCTTCAGTCTTGTTTTCAACCGCCCCCAAATTATCAGTCTCTCCGCAATCATCTCCAATGCCAATGCTCAAGAGTTGCACAACCTCATGAACATTCATATAAATCCTATTATTTTGTAATAATATTAGGCCATTTAAATCTCCGAAGGTGATCCAACAATAGACCAAAGCAATATCGGATATGAAAATATATACCCAACATAGTCCTCCGGCCAGGCCAACCCTTTACTTCTTTGTGGGAAAAATCTCGGCCCAATCTCCTCAAGTGCGTTATCGAACCATTGGTGGTAAGCCTTCTTACTCTCTTTGTCACCAAGACCGTTACACTCTAGAGCGGGAGCGCCGGGAAGAATCATGGACTTGATGTAGACTTTAAGCTCGTGACGCTATTCCGGGGCCATGCCGGTTTCGGTGAAATAATTTTGGGATTTGGTCATTGGGTTTGTTTTCCCGGTTGTGGTTTGGTATTTTCTTTCTTTTGATGGCGGTGGGACTCGAGGTGGTGGTTGGTGATGATGGCGCGGTCCTGAAGGATGACTCTTGGTTTGTTGCCAGTTCTCCATCATACATCGCATTGGGCTCTAGCATGGTGAGAAATGGAGAGTTAGGGTTCAAGGTCCAATGCCAATTCTATTTCAACTTATCAGTTATAGCACGATAGGGCAAGCCCCTGAAAAGGACACTTACCCTGCCGGCAGGAGGCTCTCAACGTCGTGCGCTGAGGGGTTTGTAGTTAAAACAAGCACCTTATTCTTGTTAAGAACATCTATGCTGGGTCCAAACCGGAAGTGCACATAGTGTATGATACAATACAATACAATACAATGCTATCTATCTTAGTCGCTTGCTATAAACTTGCCAGATGTAGTTAGCCTGCCCAGTATAGAAAACACTCCTGGTCTTAATAGGGGTGCAAGAGGGGGAGTGGCTACACATTGTTGTCGGGGGGGGGAATGATGACCGGGTCCATGTTTTAAAGTGCGCAATTGACCTAGGGGCATTGGAGGTAAGAATATCGTGGACCCAACTTTGCTTCTCGTCATTGGAGCTCCCATCTGCACAATCCTCCTCCTACGCTGCTCAAAAATTACCTTATTCCTTTGTTTAACCGTCCTCTAATATCTGCAAGTTGAGGATCAAAAGGTTACTCTTTGTGATATAAGAAACCTAGTTTATTAGCACTGTCTGCAACATGAACTCAGAACTCCTGCGGCAAAGCTCACCAATACCTGGTATTGTATTTAGTAGTGCAAGATGCCGTGTTCCTATATTGTACCTTCTGTAATTTACGGTATCATACGATACTAGTTTACGATCAACTGGTAACATAAAGTATTATTCGGATATTAGTATATACCGCGGAAACACCTTTCAGAACTACGGGCACATAAAAAATAATGCCCGATTTTGGCCACAATGCAACCTTTTTCCTAGTTCACATTCTACTCTTGATTATTTGGGTTTGGAATCTGATTTAATTTTGTGGTTCTCACAACGAGGTTTGGTTTTAGGAGAGAACTTAACTCTCCCGATAATCACAATATATGAGAGGAAAAGATATCACCGCACAACACTGTTTTTTATTGGCCTTCGTAGTTTGAGGGAGGGCTGTAATTCTAGAGACATTCACCAGAGTGCTACCATACACGTGCCGAGGTATGACTTATACGCCAAACTATAGCGCATAAGTTACTGACCCTTTCCATCCTGCACAGTACCGTTCCCTTCGTCCATCGCTGTCCCTCTCTCACGATAACAGCACTACCCCTAGCGCCTTACATAACCTCTCCGACCTAGTATCATACCATCCCGTTTCGTCATTTTTATAACTTATAGCATTTTTAATACTCCACCGTCCACCCACAAACCAGAACGTCTCCCTTGCTTCCAGCAGTATTCCACCAGTTTCCATCAGGCAGTCTACTTTACTGGAAATTTTGTCTGCCGCGCTTAGTCGTACATGTCCTCGGTGAAACTATCTTGAGTGGCAGTCCGATGATTGTCCCGGGGGGGTTCGTCATCCCAGCGACGCCTCGGGCGGGGGGAGTCTCTAAAATCCTCGGGAGAAAGGGAACGAGAACTGGAACGGGAACGGGAACGGCGCGAACGATGATGGCGAGGATAAGATTCTCTAGAATAATTTGGGGAGCGGGAGCGGGGATGATAATTATCTCCGGAACGGGCGCGGCGCCGGTGGTGATAATTCAATTTCCTTGGATAATGATCCGGATATAGAGTGGAGGGGCCTAGAGAATCCAAACGTCTAGGATGATCCGTAGAGCCAGCGCGCTGTCCACAGTCCGAGTGTCTTCGATCATGTCTGCCGCGAATGGAATAGTCATTGCTGTAATGGGGGTCTTCGGGAGATTCCCTCCGACCACGCGAATCACGGCGACGAGGAGACGGGGAACGATAATTGGGGCGGTAACAATCGTGGAGTTTAGGATATCGGGCGCTACTACCAGGGGAAGCACTCCGACCACGTGGATAACCAGGATCCTCCGGAGGAGATCTCTGGCGATTGTGGACAGTATCTTTCGATGGAGGATCTCTACCGCGGCACCCAGGTCCAGTAGAATAATACCCGGAAGGCTCTTCATTCACACCCGAAACGCTTCCACAACCAGTAACACCAGAATCGGTAGTCCCGGGATGCACCTGAGCACTCGGTACACTTGCGGGACTAGAAAGAGCACTAGTGGGAAGACGATCCCCGTTGTGGGCATCCTGTTTCCCGTGAGTTGGGCAGCTAGTGCCATCTTGTCCGACGCCACTACCAGGAGAACAAACCTCGGGACCAGGTGTCCCCAATACACCACTACGACCATTCAACTCCAGCCCCTCAATCTCTGGATGAGGCATGGTAAAAGTTTCGCCACCTTCTTTGGATAAAGACATTGCTGATTGCTATCAGTTAGCAACAGAATTGAACTGATTGATATTCAGCTTCTGCGACTTACTTTATCTGTTGTGCCTTGTTATTTTGTCGCCAGCGGTTGAGCGAACCGTGATTCGCTGAGAATTTACGCTTATCTGCCGAGAGCTTCTACCTAATTTATTGTCAGAGATGGTGTCCGAGTCTTAGCACTATACATCTAAGCATGGAAACCTGGTCCGTACGTAGGTAATTTTGCGCGCCCCGGGAGCTATCGCCTAGATATCATAAAACGTTAACTCCCGCACATCAACCAAACAACCTTACATTCGGAGGTTCCGCCAGCAAACAAACAAACAAACAAGCCAATAAGCAAAGAATAATCTTACGTTTCTCAGACTGCACGCCAAGTGTCAGCGGAAAGGCTTTACCAGCCTGCCCCGCAAACGAAAACGAAGAATGAAGAAAAGTGCGTTGTTGATTCTCTCTCAATGTTGTGGAGAGAGGATGGTGAAGGGAAGAAGGGGGAAATGCAGAGGGATTAAATGGGCCGTTCTTGCTAGCCCTCCATTACTCGGCGCCGACTCAGCGATGCCAGTATAGCGAGCGCAATGCATTGCAGTACCCTCGGGCGCGGGTATGGCTGCGGCAAGGTTGCGGCCACCGCCGCCGCCGCCGAGAGCGGGGGGGTGGCGGTGGTGGTTTGTTTTGGTTTGGCATAATGGATTTCTGGGGTGGGGATTATGATATAACTTCTGGGATGCCCAATGAGATGCTCTCGGATTGGGGTTTAGTGCAGTAGTTAAAATGGAGTTGCGGTTGCTGTGTAGATTATAGCTATGTCTAAAATGCCCAACAGGGTTAAGTTTCTACTGTATTAATTCTGGCCTGGAAGTAATTATCCGGGCACCCTGGGGCAGATGAAACTAGTGATGGCCACGAACAGATCATGATCGATCACCCTCGATCATAAGGGTCACTCGATCAGATCATGCTCGAGCAAGACCCTCATGATCTGCTCGAGTTGCTCGATCAGGGGTACTGCTCGATCAGGGGTACTGCTTGATCACGATCGGTCATGATCGATCACTCTATCTATATATGTATAATATTATACCTATATCCATCTTGGTAATCATGTGATATCACCTATTTATATACACTCTCTCTACGCCGCACAATTGATAACATATCCTCGACAATACACTCTACTATTGATTCTTTAACACGCTTTACCTCCCACCCCCCTGGCCTAAAATGTCCTCGCTCTCATAGTCTCCTACGACATGCCGGGCGTCATAGTTGGTGCCCGTATGCTTCAAAATATCCCACAACATCTACACTTCTTGCCCGTTTTCGAACGCGTCGTGGAAGGCTATCACCTCCGGAGTGCGACCATAAGGATCCTGTCGGTTAACTAATGGCAAACAGCTGAACCGCAATACGGAAGTGACACGAACCGAGTCCATTCATACTCACATAGGAAGCGGGGGGTCCTCAGGCACCTAGTCGGTTCTTCGGTATAAAGGAATAAAGAATATTGATGGTTGTGATGATTGTCGAAACCAACTCAAGTTTTAAATTGGTTGAGAGTAAGTAAGGATTTTCCGCATGCTATTAGCATACCGTGATGGTGAAGAAAAGTTGACCGTGGCCGGCTAGACTCCAGCATAATCGACTATACTCGATTAGTGGGCATGCTCGATCACTGCTAAATTACTCGATTAGGGTCTACCAATTTGATCGATCATTCGATCATGAGGTCGCCCCGGTCAGATCGTGCTCGAGCAGAACCCCTATGATCTGCTCGATCATGATCTAGCCCATCACTAGATAAAATCCCTTGTAGGCAGATATCATCCGGTAAAGAATTGATACTACACTTTAGTTTTCACCCAAAGTACTAAAGTTAATTCTTCAGAGAGGAACATGAGATAATAGATAGACTGGTGCGCTAAAATTTATGGGTCATTACTACATCACACAGTCTCAGTCACCAGCATGGTAGTCAATGGGGCCGATGGAAAATTTCCACCTCATATGAGACACACAAATTCTCACTCGGACAAACGAATACAATCTAAATGGGGGCAGATATGAAAAATATCGTATTTTGGTGCCTGTTAATAACGGTAGATAAAGGGGGAAGGCTAATCGGGCAACGGTAGAGTGTAGATAAGAGGATTTGATTGGAGCTTAGGCGGTGTGTGAATAAGCCTGGATGGATGTGTAAGGTATCGTAAGCAAGATCGTTCTCTTCGTCCGTCTATGATACTAAACTAAACTAACGGTAAAGTCAGGTGTATAGATAAAACATGATCGACGTATCTTGATCCCTCCACCGACCACCACACCTATCACCGTGCCTATCCCTGTTTCTCTTCACAATCCTGTGATAAGAAAGGAGAGACATTCCCGGAGAATTTGACCAATGAATATCTACCCCTTTAGAGCAATGCATTGTATTCTCAAACAGTCCACCAGACTCCCACAACTTCCAGGACCAACTCCACTCTTCCTACGTCCTCCCAGAAGCTCTAGCGTTAACACAGGCGGCCGGCTACCATGACTGTTCCCGGGGTATACAGTACTATTGTTACGCGGCAAGGGTTCAAAAAAGCCGAATTAGAAGCCGCAACCTCACTCTACACTCCAATAGATTCCTCGCGTCTAGGGTATATATCCCGCTCCCCCGTATTAATTACTCTAGACTATCCCGTGGGGTGGTGAGAGCTCGAATTTCCCAAATCACGGTAACCATTTTCTGACAGCATTGCTCTCAAGCGGAGGCCGGAGGAGCATGTAACTCGCCGCATATCGCACCCGTACAGCGCAATGCGGCTGCGGGAAAGAGAATATGCCGGGGAACTCCCCCGCTTTCCTATGTTTAATTAGACCACCAGCTATGAAATACTTTATATGATACAGCGGTTCGGGGTGCCACGCTCATCGAAAGCTAGTGGCGACCGTCATGCGAATAGGAGTTGGTATCAAACCATAGATGAGGCGTTGAGCTCAGTGTGTTCGTGGATGGATACTTTGCTCGTACATGGGGCTTCCACAATGTCTCCCTGCCGCGGAGTCAATGTGCCCCCTACCGCAGAAAATCCAATAATTGCCCCATGCGCTATGCTGTCGGAGGTTCCCTGCTCTGGAAAGGGACGAAAAACACAGAAAAAAGTGCGCTGATCGTCTCCCGTGAGAGGTAGAAAAACAAACACCATGCCTAACCAGGGGAGGCTACTCCAACGACATAACACATGGGCCGGTTATTGGGATTTTTACGGTAGCCCAGAATGTGCAGTATCAACGGCACCTTGCCGGACTAAAGGGGACAGCAGTCGTTGTGGTTCAACTAGAGTTCGTTAAAGGGTAGTTTGCTTGTACAATCATTGATCTTTCATCACAGCATACGCTAATTCCCATCAGCCTGACAATGTTGCAATTTGCCCTGTAAAGCACGTGGCTAACATATCCTGTCCGCTGAGCTCATACTTCAAGTCCCACAATCGGCCACTCAGTACCTGTTCCCCTATTTTCAGTTTATTACCAAATTTCTAGCGGTTATCGTGGGCCAATTTCGCAAGCGTCACTTCGTAGCAAATCCCTCTCCCCGTTCCTTCTGAGGAAATTCCAATCGACCTCCTTTGGTCCGGGGCGTACGGACTCGGACCCGGCGAACCCCATCATCTGTTTCTGTGCGAATGAAAAGGCGCCGATTGACTGCTTTCCCAATTGTTAACCACCAGCGAGTCAAACCTGCTTGACATTTGTGTTTCCTTTCCGAGCGTTGTTTGTTCTTTCGATACTAGTTTGATTCGCACGGCAGTCTATCATATCATAACCTTGCACAATTATCCTGACCTAACTAATATCATATCAGGTGAAAAAGAAACAGCTCCATCCCACACTCCCCTATTCCACCTCTCAGCACCTATTCACAAGGATTGCAAAATGAGTTGAAGAGTCTTGCTATATTGGCGGGAACCGGGAGAGGATTTTCAGGGTCGAGAGTTTGTGCTTAGCATTGCTGTGAGAATCACGCAGCAGGTGAGGATTGGTCTGGTTGGGTTTTAGTTGATTAATTGCCACTGGGCGGGTGGGTATTGGAAAGGATGCTCTTTATTGCAGATGGAATCGGTCTGAGAGTGGTTTTGAGCACAGGATAGGTGTGTTTCCGTCTGAGGTGGGACGCTAGCGGGGCTGCTAGAATTCTGAGGGGGAAGGGCTGCGATAATGACGCAAAAAAATTGAACTTGTTAATTTTGTTTTACAGACTACTAAAACGCAAACTAGAATTGTTTGGCAAGTTAGCAGAATTGTCCGGGAATATTCCCTTGAGTGACCAGAATCATAATTTACCTCGAGAACATGGTGCTGTGTCTCCCCGCGATGAGGGAGGATGGCCATCACATTATTACTTGGTATACCATGCTCAATATCTAGTTTGAGCATGTACTACCTGTTGGTATCCACGCCAGGGCATTTTGGGAACATTTTTGTTGTCTTGGCCTTATCTAGTGCTCACGGTGGGTTGATTGGCGGGTTGAGGGCAATTTAATCTCTGGCTCCTCTGTCGAATTTGGTCCCCACCAACGTAGTCGTGGAGTTAGAAACTAGGTTTTGCGTGATTGGCAATCTGTGTGAACGGAGAGCATCCGTCCCACGATAGAAGAGAAACTCCCTCCACAAAGACCTTTGCCGGGTGCTGGATTTCGTTACATTTTGGAGTTTTCTGGCTGGTGTGGTGATGTTAGTGGGTCACCCTTACAAGGCCAGGCATTGGCACGGGGGATAATTGGTAAGTTTGGGCGGGCCTGTCTGGTTCAGCATATCCGCCTGAGCGCTCGAGTTTATTTCTATTCTCGTACCATATTGAAGGTACGGTTTGAGTTTGGTGAGTGAAGGATCTGGTTCTATATCGCTGCGTTGGGGGGATTACCTGGTGGCGGGACTTCCTGCACTTGCGAACAGTTTGAGTTGGCAAGATATCAGTGGGAGCTCCTACCTAATAATCGAACTGGGATGATAGGAACAGGGGTGGTTTTCTCTGGTTTTTCTCAAGCTGCTGGACAAGAGCTGCGTTTCCTTCTCTTACATGACAGCTCACTGAGACAAACATGGCTTCAATCATGAGATCTAGCTATTTCACGTCCTCTAGGTGCACTGTGCTAGCCGGAACTAAAAGCCTATCCGTGGCCTTCACCCTGGATCATCCGCCACGCCCAATGTTGTCTCAAACTATTGCCGTCGCTACATCACCTTCGAGAACACACAGGGGTGGTGAAGTGGGGACGGTGGGACACACCTGAAGCAATAAAATAAGATTATTCAGTGGGGCCTACCCGGCGGGATATGCTGCATTGCCATCGACTATACCCCGGGGACAAATAATCTTCATTGGCAAGTGACGGCTACAGTCCTCCGCATGCTTCCTAGGCCCATGCGCTACTGTCTCTTCTCAATAGGTGTTCGCGACTGGGGTGCTCGTCCGCCCTGAGGATAAGGTGAGGAGCTGTGTTTACTGACAATTGCTCACGGCGGCCCCTGGGGGTGTTGACCGCATGCAATGCTGAAGGTTAAGGAGGACTACAGGTCAGATTTTCGCTCCTTTCCCTCTCTGGGGACATAGATGCACAGGGATTTCTAGCGAGATCTGCTACACCATCCTGACTTCACTGCCCTTGTGTTCTCGGAGGTGGTGAGGGGCCGGAAATAGTTTTAGACAACATGGGGCGTGGTGGATGATCCAGGGTGAAGGCCAAGGATCGGCTTTTAGTTCTAGCAAGCACAGTGCGCTCGGAGGACGTGAAATAGCTAGATCTCTGGATTGAAGCCATCCTGTTCATGATGAGCTATCATGCAAGCGGAAGGCAGGTAGCTCCTATCCGGCAGCTTAAGAAACCCTTCAGAAAGGAACCCTTAATCATATCCACCTCTTGTGATTGTTGAGCATAAGCTCCTATTGATGACTTACCCACTCAAAGTGTTTCAGAATGCATGAACTCCATCCACCAGAGAGGTCTCCCGGTCTAGCTATACAGAAACAGATCCTTCACTCACCACCGTTTCACCGTACAGTCGATATGGCACTAGAATAGAAATAAGGCCGAATACAAAGGCGGATATTCTGAGCGACCAGAAAGGCCACAAACCAACTCACCACTTGCGCCACGTTCCGATGCCCGGCAGCGGAATGGTGACCCACTCACACCTCCATACCAGTCAGAAAACACCTAAACGCAACGATATCAAGCACGCAGCGAAGGTCTTTGTGTGAGGAAGTTTCTCCTCGCCTGGGAAACGGACCCCCTCCCTTCACACAGACCCCCTATCGCGGAAATCCCTGTTTCTCCTTCGCAGGCTACGTCGGTCTGGACAAAGGGTAACAGAGCAGCCCGAGATTAGAGGTCAATTCTTCGCGCTTGTGCGAGCAATTTCCATGTCGAGTTTATTGTTTCATTCCAACAAGGGCCTCTAGAAGCCCTGGCTGTCAGAGATCACCCAAGTCTATGCCGGTGCAATGCTAATAGAAGTGAGATGCGGCCTCCCCAGTGACTTGCAGGGGAACTTCAGCACATGCTGACAGTGCACTGTAAGCTTACATACCGGTACTGATGAATGGACCTGCACTGGGTACTATAGCCCAAAATTACCTCCTTCTCTTCCTCCTCTAGCAAGGTAGAATACCCAATAGCTTAAACAATAGATGCTACTCAGGCAGAGGCACTTTTTAAATTGGATTCGATACTATACGACAAATGCGGCAGAGGTAGGAGATATTTTTAATCCCAAGTAAGCTATTTGGTCAATTTTTGCTCCTTTTGTCCAGAGTATGCTATGAACTGTGCTTGAAATTCAAATATTTTTTCTGTGCCCACGAGTATATACTCTACTTCCCTTGTAGCTAGTTAAGAATATATTTATATATATATATTCGTGTTGGAAGTCTATGTGTAGGTTCTAAAGAAAATGTGTTCAAACCAGAAAATGGTTAAGAAAGAATAGTCTGAAACATTTGGTCAGCCAGTCTCCGGTCTCTGATTCTGACTGTATCCAGGCAGAACATTTGCTTTGGTGTTTTAACTCGAAGCGCTGTGATTATATCGTACACAACATCTCAACAATCAACTAAGGGGAAAGAAGTGGGTGAGTAAGGTGTGCTTGCTATATCCCAAGACGACAAAATCGACGCGAGAACAACTTCATGATGGCTACTTGGACGCCGTGAAACCTCTCGAGATCTGCTATCTCTACAAGACCAATAAATCGGGTTCAGAAGAAAAAGCCCCCTAGAAGTAGCAGCGTTTTCCTGGCACCGCATGAGATCAAGCTATCATACAATATATTTCACGCCCACCCGAGTTCATATTCCATTCCTCCTTCCGAATGAGAATTTGTGTAGCTTGCTTGAAGCCGAAAATTTCCATTTTTGGCGACGTTGGCTGGTGTGCTGGTGGGAATGTAGGGTGGGTGAACGACCAAAAAATTTAGATTTTCGTGCAGACGGCCGGTTCATGGTGTCGTGCTCCTTTTGCAGAAAGAAGTAGCTACCATGACAGTTAATGGCGCAGCGCCAACTCTACAATATTGTGGGAGACCCCTTGTCGTTGTTTTTCTTAAGATGTATGACGGTAGACAGCCAGGGGTGAGTACATCATGAGGACTCACTCCGTTCCTCTCATATTGAGACCACATCCTCTGGTCGTAATTGACTGGGTGGCCATCTACGAGTCCAACAATTTACTCTAGTTAGAGCTTCACGCGAGCATGCATAAACTGTTATTCCACATCAGAACATGTTTGGTAGAGACTTGACTTTCCTGAGATATTGAATTTTGGACATAGCTATAACCCCATTCTGGTTACAACTCTATTCTGGCTAGTATCCGCCAATGCATTTATACCCCTCAAAGTACTCCAAACGCAAGAATCGTAATCCCCGCACGCGGCCCCCTATGAGCTAATCCAAACCAACCCCTCAGCCACACCCCGCCCGCACACCCGACTCTCGGCCGCAACGATGGCCGCAACCTTGCCGCAACCATACCCGCGCTAGAGAATACTGGAATACGTTGCGCTCACTATACCGGAATCGCTGAGTCGGCGCCGAGCAATGATGTGCTATTTACACGGCGGCTGCCGTCCCTCCTCAATTCCTTCCTCCCTTCCTTCCTTACACTGCAGAGAAGAAGTGAACACCACAACACTTATTCATCCGTCCTTTCGGCTTTCTACCTCTAGTTGTAAAGCCTTTCTACTGATACTCGGTGTGCCGTGCAAGTGTGTTGAAGTGAGGTAAGAATATCCTTTGTTTGTCTAACTGATTTCTTGATTGTTTTCTGGCGGCAATTCCGATGGTAATTTTGTTTGGTTGATGGGGAGAGGGTTGACGTTTTATCATATCGGTGATTATAGTTCTAGCCGCGCATAAAACCTTTACGTATAGACTAGGCTTCCACGCTTAGTCGTATATACATCGCTAGAGTTCGAACTCAATCTCGGCGGATAAGTTTAAATTCTCTGCGAATCACGATTCGCTTAGTCGTTTGTGAAAGAGAGATAATCAGACCAAATAAAGTGAGTTACACAGTCGAAGTCGGTGCATTCACTACTGTGACTAAATGGGAGTAGATAATTAGCAATGCTTCCCCACAGAAAAGGAGAGAAAAGCTTGCCGTGTCTCCTTCAAGCTCTGGAGGACAGTTTAGCGGTGGACGTAGTCTTGAATCCGGTACGTTGAGTCCCGGCGGCAACAACTCCCTTCCCCGCCCTAGCTCCGGGCAAAGCGACACTGACAGCTCAATTAACGCGCATCAAGATTCCGACGATTGGGATCACCCCCCCAAGGGTTCGGATTTTGCGCGTGTGCCAGGTACTCAAGAGTACCCTAGAGCTCCTCTATCGGAGGGTGGAATTGATACTAGTGACGAGACTAGAAGGGTTAACAATAGATATCAAGAGTCTTCCCAATACGGTTCCACTAGCCTTCTGGGTGACGGTAGGGAGCGTCCCCATGGCTCTAATACGAGAGGATTTGATTCTGGTTTTCCAGATGGTCGTGGCCCGTGGCTTGCAGTTCCGCCCAGACCTCACCAAGAGATGGATGGTTGGAGAACCAAAGGCTTTTATGATACAGGAGCAGTTATTCCGACGTGTCCTCGTGCAATGAGAGAAACCTCGGGTTCCAAGCAGGGAGGGATCCGTAAGAATCGATTCAGTTGGGTTGAGCCTGCGTATAACGGACCCCCTCCCCAGAACAACTATCGGCTGAGATCTCCTCTGAGAGGCCGCGAGGATCAACCTAGACGTAGACGCTCTCTTCACCGTCGCGCACTATCTCCCTACCGTCCCCCGGACCGTGATCGTCACTCCGCTCGCCCTGGTCAGAATAACCGCTTAGAATATGATGGAGTCCCGGACAACGGCCGCGACCATTGGCGTCCCGGTAACTCCCAACCCAGACATTGGACCCGCGGGCCGCGCCCCCAGGCCAGCACCCACACTAAGAATGCCTACACAGGAGATGGTAATATGGTCCCGAGGAGGACTCGCGAGCGCTTCCGTTCGCAAAGCCCTCTCCCCCCATACAGGGAGCGCAATCCGAATTTTTTGGATTGTCCTCCCCAGCGCCGCAACCACACCCGAGGCTCTCATCAGCGCCCCCAAAGGTATTCTAGAACACCCCATACCAACCGCCCCCGTTCTCAAATAAACCCCAGGAAGTTCAATCCCCGCCATTCTCATTCTCAGGAAAATCCTTGAGGGGCCTTTCGCCTTGCCCCGTACGGACAGGATCTGGATGCTCGAGAGCGCTTCGGAGGTAATGGTCAGATGGGGGCCGCCACTCGGGGCCTTGGTGGTGGTGGTAGGGGTTCTGAAGATAGGGGGGTGGCTTATCGTGCCCTCGGTATGCCTGCATCTAGTGCACTGGTGCCCCAAACCATCCAAGAGCTCCATCGAGAGGATAGTGAGGCTCCCCAGGAAACTGGATGGGATGAGACACCCGAGCACAGCCCTGAGTAGGGGGCACTTTCCAGCAGATGCTCACAGCAGGCCCCCCGGGGAAGGGGGGGCCGTTGGATTTGTTGTGGCAGATGGTGGAGTAGTGAAGGGGTGTGACAAGACTTAGTGATGAGAGGGGGTGGAACTTGGTTAGAGAGGCGATTTAAGGCGATGGTGGTGGTTCAGTACGTAAAGGGGAGGGGCTGTGATGGGTTAGGATTTAGGTATGGTGCGGGGCATGTGCCATGTCTTAGTCAGTGTTGTTAAGGTAGTGTCTTGAGAATCACAGTTCATCCTTAAACTATGGATATTAGTGAACAAATAACTATGCTAAGTGTGGTGATAGCCCTGCCTCTAATATATCAACCATCAAACCGGGTACTTCTGGATCTATGGGAGCGCGTCTCTAAAACCCAATCCTATTTAATCACCCCAACCATCAACTAGCATCCAACCCAAAGAATGAATGATAGCGTATGAGCGAGAAAAAATTCCCATTAGGCCAGAGCTCGGGTGGTAACTAGTTCGGCTGTATCATAGTTGTGGAAATCTTTTAGCAATGGAATGAGCGATATTTTGTGATCTCATTCCCGTCCACTAGCATTGAAAAAAACTTCACTGAAACAGAAATACATAATATCATAAGTCTGTGTGACTCCCAGCACCAGCACTGTTCTAGGATACAGCCGACCGGTTATTCTGTCGTCCTAGGCACATCCCCACTTTCTCCGGCTGAGACGGACTAATTCAATATCTAGATTGGTGGATAGTCAATTAACTTCCAACACTGTCATTTACCCCAGTTTTAAAGAAATTCTAGGCTTGAATGGAACTGATTTCAGAAAGGCAGACACGAGAAGAATAAAAGATACCGATATTAATCTGTTAGCTTTGCGACTTATCCTTCTACATGATGGAGTAACCCCATCGTGGGTTTAGGGCATTGCAGGGAGAAGGGTTGCTAGGACTGGTATCTAGGGTTAGTACGTTATGTTGTGCACCGAGGATGACCACACAGATCTGTAGCTAGCTTGTTTCCATTCCTTTCTCTCCAGATGATACGATCATCGAGAACATATTACCATTCGCTAGTTAGAGTACGAACATATTTTCTTTTCCACTCTAGTCCCAGTTTCTCTATTCAACGTTAGCCTCACGGCAGCGTCCCAGCGGTGCTTGTATCGGCAGCTTCCATTGCGCGCGACACGTCCTCCATCACTACAATGGTGGGCGAGCGGCCCTGTTTAAATACAAAAACAATCGCTAATCTTCCGAGAGTCTTCCTATCAGGATCCAATCTTCTCAGTCACTCCACACTCCATCCTTACGACTCATTCTAGCTTTTACCTTACATGCACTATCTGTTCGACTCCTTAACCAATGGCACATTCATCGAAATCTCCCTAACCGGCACAACCCTACTATACAAACCCGGTTTAATAACCGGCAACAATGGCCGCGCCCTCATACACACAATACCGCAAAACTGCCCCCGTGGCGTCACCTTCTTCCCAGAAGTCCTTGCCTTACTAGCCCCATTTTCGAAAAGTGCTTTCTCGGTGACCCTAAAAGGTAGTGTCATTACATCCGCGACGACAGAGGATTACTCGATTGATACATTCCCACGCCCGTGCTGCCCGTGTATGCTGGCTTTGAGATTACGCGGGGAATCGAAGTGAGGACGCTGGTACGTTCATCAGGACCTTTAGGTGCCGGTGAGGTGCATTTCTTGCACGGGCATCAAGTTCGGTTACCCAAGACACTGCATCTACAGAATTCCGGAAGAGTGAAGTGGATTCGGGGTGTTTCGCATAGCACCGGTGTTAGCGCGGGAAACAATGCTCGGATGATCGAGGCGGCACGTGGAGTTCTCAATAGATTCATTGCAGATGTATATGTTTTCTCAGACGTTTCAAAGGCGCAGATAGTCCCCGCAGATTACGGAAAAGAAGGCGCGGCGGAAATGGCTGCCGGTAACACTAAGGGGAGAGCAGGGGGAAAAACAAGGAAGACCGGTGTTGGGTTTGGTATCTCCTTAGTTGGGGAGACAAGTCTTGGTACT
Source organism: Tuber melanosporum (assembly GCF_000151645.1). Classification (NCBI taxonomy): domain Eukaryota; kingdom Fungi; phylum Ascomycota; class Pezizomycetes; order Pezizales; family Tuberaceae; genus Tuber; species Tuber melanosporum. The sequence goes on along the minus strand of NW_003298863.1, from coordinate 169,018 downwards.
ATGTATGCTGCGGATGCATTTGCTGGACCGGCGGAGGCTGCGGAAAATGCCGGGAAGAGAGCTGCTATTATGCTGCTTGAGGAGATTAGGGTTGGCGGGGCTGTTAGTAGACATGGGCTCATGAGTGTCCTAATTATGATGATGATGGGGATTGAGGGGGATGTTGGGCGGGTGGTACTTGGTAGCGAAGCGGTCGGAGAGGAGTTCATCGCTGGTTCCAGGGATATAAAGAAAGTTTTTGGCGGGGAAGTTGCTGTCCGCGATGGAGAAGGTGATTCGTTGGTAGTGTCGGTGGTTGGAAAGGGTGTGGGTAACGTTGGTAGGAAGGTCGCATAATTCTTCATATGTATATATAAAAGTTTGTACAGTACTGTGCTTTTTGTGTTTCCACCTCACATACTAGAGTATTGGCTAGATATTTTATACCAGTTCCAAGCACTGTGGCCCTAGACACACCATAAAGTTGCTTATCGGGCTTCCAGGTGAGGGGGAGCTCCCGGCTGCCCCAAACTACGAAAAGACGGTGGTGCAGCATATGATCTGATACGAATCTATCTCGAGCCACAGACTACAAAATAATCAAACCTCGAAGCTAAATCACGTACGATTAATTTACCGTAGTAACGGTGTACTTTGTACTCTGCCCCGATGCCCCGGTTGAACGCTAAACCTACAATCCGTCTTTTCATATCTTTTCCTTTTCCTCTCCCCTTTCCTACTGCCTTTACGAGTACTGTACATGTGTCCCTACCCCCCCTCCCTGTGACAGCAACCACTGCGCCTAGTTTAGCAGGCAAACCTTCTATAGGAACACGGGGTAAGATTTCCGGGGATTTCATAGAAATCCGAAAACCAACTTTTCTTGTTCCCAGAGTAAAATTGTATGAAAATTTAGAGGGCAAACATGATTTGTATGGTTAGGCCGAGTATCCTGTTCAGCGTGATCTGGGATAGCGGGGTGCGACAGTGAAGATGCTGTTTTACAAATTTCCAGAAATTAAAATATCAAAAACCTATCACCAAGCTCACACCCGTACTGTAACTCAGGGTACCATTAGAAAGCTCATTCATAATTTAATGATTAAAAACGGCAGAACATGTAAGACACCCCAAGTCTGCTGAACACTATCCCCCCACCCTCAACCCACCACGCCGCCTCCTCCTACTCCACATCCTTCCCACGCCTACTGGCTTATTATTGTACTTCCTCCACCTTCCCCGATACCGGCAACTGGTCCCTCACTTCTTACGTTTTTCCGCTGCGGCCTCCGGTTGGACGGGAGCCTTTGTGATAGTTTGCCCGCTCGGGGGCTAGTGTTCCGGCTCCTGTATTGGTGCAAGCATTCCGGAGTTGGCTACTCTGCCCGAAAGTTGGGAACATTACTCCGTCGGATGGTTTAAGAAGTACGATGATCAGTGGTATATTTGCCTCTGCAGCGAGGACACCTACAGCCTCACGGTCGATACCGAGAAGATCCAAGTCCCGCATCCCGTCAACCCTGTATTGGTAGAATCGGAATTTCATCAGAACCCCAAAGATCGGATCCCCCATGATGGAAGCTCCTCGCCATATCTGATTACGGATAAGGATGTTAAATTTGTGTGGGGCGAGACGATCACCGATCAGCCTTTCCGGTCTTCGTACCAACCATCCCGGAATATCTTGACTCGTGCCTGAATCGCATAAGGGAATGGGGCCGCACCTGTTGTATACCTCATATGGAGGTGGACAATTTGGCAAGATATCTAGTCCTCGACTCGCCCCTCCAGCAAGAGAAACCTCTGTCAAAAGTTAGAAAGACCGAGCAATTGGCAGAATATTTTACCCAGCGGCAGCAGCGGCAAAAAAGAAGGATGAAGAGGATTGTGGAGCGGCAGGAGAAACATGCCGCTCCTTATGGAAGAGCCCTGGGGCCGAAGCAACCCTCTCCAGTAATTGGCGACTTGTACCTCCTTTTAAACTTCGTGATTGACGAAGGTTCATTTTCATACGGGGCTTGATTTCGCTTTAATGGAATCACAGGAGGTCTGGATACGGGCCTTTGGCCCAGGCCGGGGCCGGGTTACATTCGTTGTGCCGGTGCCACCCACTATTAGTCTATATGAGCCTGTACCAGCAAAAACCTGAGTATCGGCCATTTGTGTTGTGTTGAGAAAAATGTGTTGCAACCCAAGTAACCCACCAAATAAGTTTTGAGATATCGGTCATTTTGTATTTGCAACACATTTGAACTAATACTACTCCAACATAAAAAAAAACTTTAATAATATGCAACAATCTTTAAAATATGGGGAGGGTGAATTATAACTACTAATATCAAACACCTCATGATGGCCAAAATAAATTATGTAAGCAAAACATTGTTACATACCAAGGGTGTTGCATTCAAATAATTTTCCAAAAAAAAATAAGCAATAGTTTTAAACTGAAATAGCTTCACAACCAATTGACATTACACAAATATTTTTCTTCAATAAGATACACCAGAATGTAAAGTTATTTTAGATGGTAAAAAGTAAATTTCAAGAATTTTGAATAATATTTTCTAAGATGCTGTACATATACTTTACATGTTGAACTATATGGCTAAGGCAAAATAAATTTTTCAAGGTGAGTATCCGATACTCAGGTTTTTGCTGGTACAGGCTCATATTATCTTTCGCATTATGATAATAATAAAAGGTCCAATGGACAATAATACTCTCCCCCGTTCACAACAGTATTCCTTCTACAGTGAACATTTTGCACCCACTACAACAGCGTCCTGATCGCCAGAAGCAACCCCCTCTCCTCTCTCCTCTCAAGTTCGATCATTATATCATCTAGGGTCTCGCGCTTCTCTTCACTTGACCCCTTAAAATTCAACATTTTTCCGTCATCGCCTTCACGGCGCACTTGAAGCCGCAAAGACCCTTTTCATTTTGACGCTCGATCCTCGCCCCACCTTTGCAATCGCTAGGTCTGTCAAGGTAGCTACCGGCAACCCATCGATGAGGGAATAATCGCTACACTTGTGCAGGCACCCTCCTTCTCCTGTCTTATTCAGAAAGTCGATATCGACACGAAATCCGCGATGAGGTTCAAAGCTCCATCCCCCGAATCTGTTTCGGAAAATCGGGGACCTAACTTTGCTAGGGCTTCAAACTTGTATAACGAATCGGCGGTGATAGCAAGATCGGTGTGGTTGGTAAGAATAGGATACCCGTGAAGGAGAAGTGCAGCACCCCCGACCACGATGAAGTTGTCTTGATGCTCCTTTCCCACTATTGCCCAGACCTCCTTAGCGACCTCCATCGAGGTCAATTGGGCCGATATCAGGGGTCCAGATACGGCGAATGTTGGGGGGCCGTTCTTCCACGGTGGGTAGACATAATAGAGAGATTTGATTGATGTTGTGAGTGGTGAAAGGTAGTGGGAATCGGAGGAGTGGTTTTTTGATTGGTGTTTCTTTCATTCCTACTATGGATCGATCAGGGAATGAGATGGCTCCTACATAGGACTAGTAAACATGTATCCGTCATTGGCCTCGTGTGCATTTCGCTATAGCGGCGGAAGGTGTGAAGTTTACTCGTAACCCTCAGACGTTTGTAAAAACGACTCTGTCCGCATGTACAGGTATTGGTAGTTGAGGAAATAGCATCAGTAGTAGGAACCCACAAATACTAAAAGTTTAGCTGGAATATATATCAGTCACTACATCCCCTTACTAACCTGCTTTATAGCTCCTAGCCCATGATATTTACAAGAGATACTTCTCAAAAGGATAAGGCGGAATCATGAAGTATCACTCATCTCGTCCCGCTGTCCCGATTCGAAACGCCAGCACCAGTATATATTATCCGTGGATAAATTTAATCAAGGTTCAGCGATAAAGTTAGAGGGTACCGGTACCCGTGCCACCTAAGTGGCATCACTTTCTTCCTTCGTATTGAGTGAGGAGAACCGCCTGGCGCTGGTATTTTCAATGAGATTTTTATCTTGGTTTTGTCATAAAATCGCGATACAATTAGGGTAAGTTGTCACTATTGATTTATTAAGTATCAATGCTTTTCTGCTACTAACTACTGAATGAATAAATAGATTTCTGTTATCCGCCTAGGACTATAATGGAGAGGACTCCACTGGCTGCTTTGGCAGAAAGAAAGAACTATATACTGCTGGGCCGATTGCAATTTGTAATTGCCTTTGAATAATCGTAGCATGGAGTATGGCGCCGTCAGTATTGGTAGCCATAGCACCGTTCGGGTTGGAAGCTTGTTCTAAAGAGATGTTATGATATTTTATAATTTAATATACATAAATATGCTTTTCCAGAAATTCTGTGAACTGCCAAGGTGATACGTTTTGAAATGGAACCATTGCCACTGTTTGACATTGCCAAACGCCACTTTCGCTCTTTGGTTTGGAAATGGAAGGCGAACGGGTGTTTGTACGGGCGAACGGAACGGAGCGGTCGTTGCCAAACAGGGCCTTAAGAGATGAGCTGGTGCCCGTAACAAGCAAAGCCATGTCACGCCTCGACGACCGCTCATGCGGTCTACTTGTACTGTTCCGATATTTCTGAAGACCGAGTAGAGATTGTATATTTTTTGATAGAGAGAGAGATTTGAATTTTGGGTAGTTTACGTTGGCAGGCGGTGGGTAGACGTTCCGGTTCGCATGTATTTCTCACTGCCGAAGACTCTATGTGGCGGCGGGAGCCCGTGGGGGGGTGGGGAGGACACGGCCTGAGTCGAATTAAGAGCGCGCCATGTTGCTTCTCATTATAGCAAAGATACCGACAGGGAAACACCCCTTCAGACCTGTGATCATATAGTAAATCACTCTCTCGAAAAAACAACTCTTGGGAATGCTGAAGCATACACTCCGAGCCACCAACAAACCTCTCCCAGACCCCCCACACGTTAGCATAAAGCGCAGCTAATCCCCCCACAAATCCCTGCGCATCCACGTCCCAAGCGATTGAAAGAATCGATAATCGGGCATGTCGTCCTCCCCAACCTTCTGCTATGCATCCGAGCAAAATCCTCCCGAGCGTGGGTCAGCGGTTAGCAGAAGACCCAGGTCCTTGCCCTAGCCTCATGGCAGACGGCCCCCCGTTGCGAATACCGATCGAGAGGAGACAGTAGCTCATCGGTATATGAGGCAAGCGAAGACTGTAGCGACCACTAGCCAATGATGAAAATTTTTCCATCATGCATAGTCGGTGGCAATGCGGTATACCTCGCCGGGGAGGCCCGACAGAGGAATTCGCCCATTTTACTTCTCCTATGTGTTCTCACACGTGATGAGGAGACGACAATAGTTTGAGACAAGATGAGGCGTGGAGGCTAATCCAGGGTCAAGGCTGGTGAAAGCGTTTTAGTTCCGGCTAGAACAGTGCACCTAGAGGACATGAAATAGCTAGATCTGTTTATCGGAGCTATGCTTCTCGCGATGAGCTATCATGCAAGCGGAAGAGACGCAGCTCTGATCTGTCGGTTGGAGAAAAACAACAGAAGGCCGCCCCGGCTCCCATCCACCCGGTTCGGTTGTTGAGACTGAGCTCCCGCTGATATCTTGTCAACTCAAAGTGTTCGAGAATGTATGAAGTCCTGCCACCAAGTAAGACACCACACCCAGCGACACAGAACCAAATCCTTCAGGCGCCGCACTCAAACTGCACCGTCAAAAATGATACTATAATAAAAACCAACTCGCGCGTTCAGAAGGATACGACGAACTACCGGAAAGTCCACGCACAAACTGCCCGCCTGCCCAGCGTTCCGATACCCTACCGTGGAAAGGGTTTGCCACTAACACAACCACAACATCCAGAAAACACCCAACTTTAACGTAATCCAGCGCCTGGGGAAAGACTTCGTGGAAGGGAATTTCTCCTCCCCCGTGGAGCGGACCCCCTTCACAGACCCCCAACCGCGCGAAACTTATCTCCTCTTCAGCCGGCAACAGGGCTACGGAGAAACGGCGACAGAGCGGCCAGAAATTGGAGGCATCAAAGCTTCAGGCTTGTTTTCGCGATTTCCACGCTATATCCATTCTCCCATTTCCAATAAGGGCCTCTAGAATCCCTGGCTGTTAGATCGCCGAGGTCCATACCAGAGCAATACCCATTGAATAGGGAACCAGCCTCCCCAGTGTATTTGCAGGATAACTTTAGGGCACACCCGTGCGGGAGAAGTTTGGATATCTGTACCGGTGAATGAAACTGCGTCTGGTATTATAGTCGAAAATTCCTTCCTCCTCCCCCCGAAAAGTGGCTAAGAAAGAAAAACTCCAAAGAACTGCCTTAGGGGCCTCAAAAGAAGGTGAAAATAAATACACAAAACCTTACCAGGACAGGTGACCCCAGCTTCATACTGCAAGGTCCGCTTATTTGAGTTCTCGATCTCTCGCAGTGGCACACTATCCCCCACACGGACGAACGAACCAGCGCAGAGAATACAGCAACACCAAAATACTCTGAAAACACCAAGCATCCCCGCAAAAACCAGGAGCACTATGACTCCCAAACACGCCACAGATCGCAGTACATTACGCCCCCGACACAAGAGAGAAAGAAAGAAGAAAAGAAAGAAAGAAAGATTCATGGCAAACCTCCCTCCCTACCGCTCTCAATGCACCCAATTAGGTCAAGCAGATAACCCCACTGCCACCGATACGCCCTGCGGTCGGTATAAAACAATTGCAGAATACCCACTCACCCCTCCACTGGTGTAGGGCGGGTACGGCAAGCAGGAAAACCTCCAGATAACAAACCCACCACAATCCAGCCCACTGGCATCTAACGCGAAACCAACGACCAAACACTCACCAGAGTCAAGCAAGAAAACCCCGATGCAACCGTAGGCGATATACAGACGGAGCAATCCAAATGCCCCCCGTACCCTCCCGACTACACTTCAGGATACCGAACAATGATTCAGGAAAACCAACGAAGTGAGAAACAAAAGCCCGCACACACACACAAGCGGACAAAACATACTCGAGTGATATGTCATGATACTTGATAGTGGGTACAGTACCCGATGCTGTGTAGTTCATTGACATCCACAACATGCACCGGGCTACAAATTTTCAATCGAGTTATATCTCACCACCGCAACTTTTGATTACTCTTTTTTTCCGCCTTGACATTGATTCTCCGTAGTATTCCCGACTATCTAGATCAAGATGGTTATTGTATTTTATTGAATCAATATCCGTTTTTCCCCGGTAGGTGGAGCGGTCATAGTGGATATAATCGCTTTTTTTTAAAAAGAAAAAAGAAAGAAATTGTTGATTCCTTGTGTCGGGGTTTTTGATCGCATGAAGCCGTAATGCTATTTGACTGGTAGCATTACAGGTATGTTAAGTCCATTTACCCACCTCCCCACCTTTTCAAAATCCCAGTAAGTTAGAGAAAAACCAACACTCACGACACTGCGCACCGAAAGCGGACAATGAGAGTGGGAGGAAAAGTGGGTGCTTCACTGCACTGTACGAGTACAGTACATCCCTGTGGGCAGACCGGAATCGAATCGAACTAGGCTCCAGGATGATATGGCGGGTAAAAGTTTGAATTCCTTTGTCAGAAACGGAAGGGCGGAACACGACTGCTTGTTCTCTATCATTGATAGATGGATGGTGACCGGGTTCTGGTATGATGGCTTGATTGGTAGGGGAGTGGGTAACTCGCTTCCATCCGACTGGGTGCTCCTGTTGGCAGGAACTTGACTAGTCGGGGAGGGGGCTGCAATTATCCTTCGCGTTTGGGAGCAGAAGGTTGTAATACATAGCTAGCCCGCTTGATATTATGCGGTGGAGATTTGAAAGAATGGATATGCTAGAGAAAGCTGCAGATGGAGTAGCGGTCGTGTTTTTGAGAGTTGTTGCTAGTCCGGAGTCCATTCTCCCTCCGACTATCCACCCCTGGAGAAGAATCAGAGGAAACTACAATCAAGATAGTAAAAATCATTCTTTTGAAAATAAAAAGACGTCTAGGGTATATTGCTATCATACTATCATACAAAGCATCTACTAAAAACTCAGAAATGAAGAAATCGCCTACTAGGGGCCAACTTTGTCTACCCACCCAACTACGGACTGCACCCCTAACGTCCCGATCCTCCCTTAACCCAGATTTAACCTCCTTGCCAATCAGACGTAACTCTCCCCCCGCCACCGCCTTGTTTTTCCACACCGAGAACCCCAGATTCGACCAATCCCTTGACCACAGCGTTCATTCCACCAAACATTGTCCCGCCGCCCGGTTCTTCCTCCGCAACGTCCTGCGTTCGAACGATCATTTCCGCCTCATCAAGGACATCGCGGAGAACACCTTCACCGACCCCGAGCGACGGCTACGGAATAACAGGGCCGTGATGGATATCTTTGAGGGAAGGGAGGTGGCTTTCGGGAACATTTGTAGAGGGGAAGAGGTAGCTTATTTGATTGCCTGTTTTACAACGGCAATGGTTACTCTCCTACCAACCTTGAGGCCCCCGCCATGCGATGGGGAGTAATTGCTCCGTCATCGCGGGGGGTGGAGGGGTCTGTGGATCGTCATCCTGGGGGGTGGAGCGTAGATGCTAGTTAGGAACCCTCGGCCTCCCCCTACCCCCCAGGGCGAAACTGAGTTCGAAGAGGTAGATCCCCGATTACAGAATAATATAGCGATGCTGACTGCCACAACTATGACTTTCAGAAGTACTAGGAGGGATTGTGGTTGGTAGATGCGCTGCTGGAAGAGGAGTCCATCGGTGGGTAAGGTTGGCTGTGTCGTCAGGGGTTTGTATCTGCTGGCATGTGTCCGTGCTATGTGATCCAGGGGCTGTTACGGTTGATTTTCAGAGTTGGTCGTGTTATTCCCTTTTCAGAGCGTTAGTACTTCCGTGAATCTAGAGATGGAAAGGGGACAAACGAAACTGTACAGTTCTGCTAGAACTGTAGAATTTAGTTTCTCAATGGATTTTGCCTTCTCCTCCATTTAACGCTTTTCAGCATTAACGAAGGAATCGCAGAGTATGCGGGGTTGCTCTTCTATGTATGTAACGAGAGGGTTGCCTTTGCTTCTAGCAGGCTTGGGCGCTTGTCTAAGGTTTTGAAGAAGCTTCCTTGGGCTGTTGACGCTGCGGGGGGAGGGTGGGGGTGGGAATGAGCTTGCGTTACTTGGGATCCAGAGGGTGTAGGAGAGGGCGGGGTAGGGGGAGCAAGGGAAGGGGTGTGGTGGTGCTCGGGCTCCCGGAAGATTGTGCTGGGTGCTTTAGCGCTGGCAGAGGTACTACTCGAGTATTAGATATCGTCTCCCTCTCTTTATCTCTGGCGTGGGAGGGTCGCTGGTTTTGGTTCCTTGCTTGGGCTGTTCTCCATGGGATTCGGGATTGCACTCGTAGGACGGATGGCCCCCATTATCCCCGTAGAGGAAGTACTATGAGGGAGTGGAATGCGTCGTAGAGGGCATACGCATGTCTCCACAATTGGGGAGAAAACAAAGGTTTAACCCCCAACACCAATACCGTCCTGGAAATCCCCAATACGTCATGATATCATACCTTTGGATCTTGATCTTCCGCACCGGCGCTTCATTGACCGCGTACACGTCCTTAGGCCCCGCCTCCTCCATCGCCAGGTTCATAGCTGTGACCCGTGCTTGTACCTCCTCTATATTTACAGCAAGCCCCTCGGGCACTACTTTCTCAATGATATCCTCCTCGGCCCCGCCAACACTGATATCGCCTGGGTGTTTAAACCCTTCCATCCTAGTCGTCTCATGCCACCACAACAAGCTAACCGGGCAACAGGACTCATTCGCGTACTGGGTCAAAAGCTCCACCTTCAAATACCGGTACCTCACCCATATGAGTCGGTTCCCGATTGGGAGGGCCTGCGCCTGCCCAAAATTCCTCGCTTCGAAGGTACTGAGATCATGGATTGTAGCACCACGAGTATCGTACTCCGCGAGAGGTTGGAGGAGAAGACCACTTTGGAGAGGGTTGTTGTCGGTTAATCATTTGGTGTGCGCGCTGCTGCCAACGCTGATGGCGACTCCGGTACGGGCGGTATGGGAATGTCTTGGGAGTAGAATGGCTGCGGATAACCTCCCCGCCAATCAGGGACCTAATTCTCCACCTACCCCCGCCTCGTTTCTCCACACCGGGAACCCCTGATTCGACTAAACCCTTGACTGCAACCTCTATTCCGCCAAACTTTCGGCCTCCACCAGGTTCTCCCTCCGAAACGCCCTGCATTCCAGCAATGGCTTCCTCCTCATTAAGGACATCGCCGAGTAACCTTCACCGACCCCCAAGCGATGGCTACAGAGTAGTAGAGCGGTGATAAATATCTTTCTGGGAAGGGAGCTGGTTTTCAGGAACATTTGTAGAGGCGAAGGGGCCGCTTATTTGATTGCCTGTTTGGCCATGGCAATGGTTACTCTCCCAGTAGTTTTGCGTCCGCCATGTGGTGGGGAGGAGACACCCACCCCCTTCCTCTTGGGTAATGAAGATGGTGCTTGCTCGTCAACTTCTTTGCTGGAGGAGCATTGAACAATCTCCACTGCATGATTGCATATATGTAAGGTTCTTCTCACGTGGCCGGACACGGCCACAACCTTTCTACTAGCACTGGATAGCGTCGGGGTCCGTAATGTTTCCTGGTACACCACACAGGCGGGATTGAATAATCGTCAATGAGGACCACTGACGCGAGGAGCCTATTACTATTAACATTGGCAACACGGTACCGCAAGACCATCCGGAACTATGCAACCAATATTCTTTACAAAATACATGTACCATAGCGAAGCCTAAATTTTGGCTATAGAGGCGTCAGCTACGAGACCTTGGTAATAGGTTATTAAAAAGCAAGTTGTGGGAGCTTTTTCATTTTTACCCAGAATAGTACCATTATTTCCGTGACTACAATATGTGATTCCATCCCCACAAGTACTGCACTCACTTATCTTCGCTACAATATTCCCTACTAGCCGATATTTTGCAGGAGTCCTCAACAAATATTCTCTTCGAGAGGTATTCTTGGCAAAGAGGAGTGCGTACTAATTTGGGTAGTTGAGGGGAAAACACCCCTTCCGCTGCCATCTCAAAGTATCCTCATCTCTTTTTTGCCGTTTGGACTTTTGTTAGCAAAGACCTCATATCTTGGTCAGCTACTTGCGGTATTAGAATGTTCTCTCTTTGGGGAGGGCTCATAACAACATCGATGAAAGTCAAAAGTGGAATAAATTAAAGAGAGACAAAACTTTAATAAAATGTTTTAATTTCTTTATTTTTTAAACAGGGCCTTTGGCATTCAAAACAATTAGACTAGTACATTTCCTAATCCCCACCTGCTCAGGTCCACAGTGATAGCAACAAAGTGGGTGAGAGGAGATACCGCTTCGAGAGTTGAAAATTCTGGGTGGGGAAGCCTTGGTACCAAGCTAGGAAACCAATGAGAGAAGGCGGGCAATCTATACCCAAAGTTCAGCTTCAAAATTCCAAAATTATAGACCTCATTTGGTCCAAATTTGCAAGATAACGTACTGACTCTGGGCTGATAGAGCCCACAACTTCATCCCAGTCGAAACATCCTTCAGCCAAACTCGGGAAATGAGCAAACGCCTCGGGCTTGAGTAAACAGTTGTTCAAGTTAGTCTTAACAGAGACAGCAAACCGTGATGTAGGGAACCCGAGGATATGCCTTCATCAAGCCAAGCAACCCGATGGCAGCGGCTTCCACCCTCTGTTCCGTAGCCTCCTTGTTCGTATAGTCCTTGCCTATCACTATTACTTGGTCTTCCTGCTCATCCTGTGCAATTTCCTCATCGAGGATCTCATCAAATTCCTCGAGATCAGTATCACCAGCGGACTCTCCCTCCGAAAGCTCATAATCCTGGGTCATCTCCATCTCATCGAAACCTTCAGTCTTGTTTTCAACCGCCCCCAAATTATCAGTCTCTCCGCAATCATCTCCAATGCCAATGCTCAAGAGTTGCACAACCTCATGAACATTCATATAAATCCTATTATTTTGTAATAATATTAGGCCATTTAAATCTCCCAGGGTGATCCAACCATAGACCAAAGCAAAATCGGATATGAAAATATATACCCAACATAGCCCTCCGGCCAGGCCAACCCTTTACTTCCTTGTGGGAAAAATCTCGGCCCCATCTCCTCAAGTGCATTATCGAACCATTGGTGGTAAGCCTTCTTACTCTCTTTGTCACCAAGACCGTTACACTCTAGAGCGGGAGCGCCGGGAAGAATCATGGACTTGATGTAGACTTTAAGCTCGTGACGCTGTTCCGGGGCCATGCCGGTTTCGGTGAAGTAATTTTGGGATTTGGTCATTGGGTTTGTTTTCCCGGTTGTGGTTTGGTATTTTCTTTTTTTTAATGGCGGTGGGACTCGAAGTGGTGGTTGGTGATGGTGGAGCGGTCCTGAAGGATGACTCTTGGTTTGTTGACAGTTCTCCATCATACATCGGATTGGGCTCTAGCATGGTGAGAAATGGAGGTAGGGTTTGAGGTCCTCTCCAATTCTATTTCGGCTTATCATATATAGCAAGATAGGGCAAGCTCCTGACAAGGACACTTACCCTGCCAGCAAGAGACTCTCAATGTCGTGCACTACAAAATTTGTAGTGAAACAAGTAACCTATTTTTGTTAAGAACATCTATGTTGGGTCCAAACGGGAAGTGTACATAGTGTATGATACTATACAATACAATGCTATCTATCTTAGTGGCTTGCTATCCACTTTCAGGACGTAGTTAGCCTTCCCGATATAGAAAACACTCCTGGTCTTAATAGGGGTGCAAGAGGGGGGGTGGCTACACATTGTTGCGGGGGGGGAAAGGTGACCTAGTCCATGTTTTAAATTGCTCAAGTTGATCTAGGGGCATTGGAGGTAAGAATATCGTGGATCCAACTTGGCTTCTCGTCAGTGGAGCTCCCATCTGCACAATCCTCCCCATACGTTTCTAGAAAATCACCTTTATCTTTCGTTTAACCATCTTTTAATCTCTGTAATTGGAGGATCAAAAAGTTGCTCTTTGTGATACAAGAAACCTAGTTTATTAGTACTTTCTGCAACATGAACCCCCAGGGTTCCGAATAGTCCAACCGGTCACGTCTTGGAGGCAGGACCAGACTTGCAAGTCCTGTTCGATACCGTGACTGGACTGGCCCCAGACCGGTCTTTATAAAGTGTTGCGTAGTCATGTAATATCACTCACCTAATGCTCCGAAAAAAATTGATACTCGTGAATCTAGTTTCACTGCCCTAATCTAAGCGAGGCACTATTTCTATTCTGACTCTCCTGAGACTCTGTAATATAACCCATGGAAACAATGGGTTTAATCAAGAAATCTTTATTTGAACGTAATAAACTGTGATAAAAATATTAAAAAGCAAAATAGGATTCTAATTCTGTCAATGTGCCGTGAATATCCTATTGTTTGGCGGGTCTGGTCAGACCAGTCCCAGCCTAGCCAGTCCCATAATCCGGACCGTCCAAGTCGGTCTGATTTCCACCGTTGGGTTAGACTAGACTTGGCTTCCGGCCGGACTAGCGGTCCAGTCCAGTCTTCGGCAGAAGATTCGGAACCCTGTGGACTCCTACGGCAAAACTCACCAATACCTGGTATTAGATTTAGTGGTGCAAGATGCTATGTTCCTATATTGTACCTTCTGTAATTTACGGTATCATACGATACTAGTTTACAATCTATCTATATATATTTATTTTTTTATATCATAATAATCATATCGCACCAAGGAGTGATATCTGATCTCATCAAAGTGCACGATCTGATAATCTGATATGATAGTCTGTGATCATATTTACCCCTGAAGTATTGACCATCCCCGGCATGTGTCATACCCAGAATGCCAAGATTCCAAGCTAAAATGTGAAAGTTTGCCTAACTTATATGGTAAACTCTCTTCCTTTCCATCTTTTTCTCCATAACCACTCCTGTTACTACCACCTCACTTGTTTTCAACCGAAACAACAAATCATCTTTAACCCTTCTCTTTGCACCCACTTGTTCCTCTTTTTCTCAGCATATTAGTAGAGATGCCCCGCTTTCATAGTTGTAGAAGAGATCTTGAAGAGGGAGAATTTGATCGCAATCGTCAAAGTAATCTATCCAAAACATGCTGTTGGTGTTTGGTAAGTTATATATATTTGATCTTTAGTTTTGGTTTAACCAAGAACAATGCTAATATCATAACTTGAAAAAAAAAAAAAGGAAAAGGAGAGAGTGTTTACAGCTACTAGACAAGCAAGAGGAGAAAGAGCACAGGAAGAAGGTAATCTCCCTGAAGATAATTTCAATTGTTTTATTCACTATAGCTATTTTGAGTAACTAAATATGAGGGAAGTAGACAGGAATCTGGCAGTAAGGGTTGGGGAAGGGGTAGCGCTAAGCAGAAACTCAGGTAGTAAGCTTTTGGTTCCTGATACTCAAAGCATATATCTAACCTGCAGAAAAAGACAAACAAGGCAAGCAGCAATGGGAGGAATTGGGGTAGCACCGTGTCACAAACGTGGCTTAGCGAGGGAAAAGGTTTTTATATGACTCATGATTATGAGTCATAGGTATGTTATTGGTTCACGCATATGACTCATTTGAGTCATATGACTTATTATGTCATGATTTATTATGTTTTGTATATGACTTGATTATGAGTCATGGGACGTGTGCCTAGTGAGTATGCCTTGCAAGTGTGCCTTATGGGTATGCCTTGCACAGATGATTTATGTTTTACACATAACCTCGTTATGAGGTCATGGGTTTTGAACATGTAACAATTCGGGATTATATAATTTGTTTATTGTGTTATGATTGTTTATGAGTTTTTGGACATGACCGTGGTATGATGTCATGGGTTTTGGACATGTGACCACTTTGGTCACATAATTAGTTATTAGGATTTACTTTCGCACATGTGACCACTTTAGGATACAAAGCTTAGGACAGGAAAAGTACTATATAAGGAGGCCGGTAAGGCCAAGGAGGATAGACTCTTCATGCTTTGTTCTAAGTACTTTTCCTTGTCCTTGCCATCACTTTGCCCGGAGCGTTGTTTTTGTTCGCATAGTGGGCCTTGATTCATTGGATACTGGGGGAGATATCTGAGTTCGCTGAGTAGTTCCTGGGGTTCTTAGTGTTGAGGTCTGTTGTCATTGCATGGCGGATTACTGGTTTGCTTCTCATTTCATTGCCTGCTGGTTATTTGACGATGCTGGCACTTTGAGCTATTCATAACTGTCGCTTATGAGCCCCTTTTATTAAAATGTGTTCGGCTTCCTGTCTATTGTCTACTCGCAGGTTTCGCGTTCGATTGGGGGGATTGAACTTTGTGTTTGGGGTAATCACCCGCGTCATTCATTGGGCCAGCTCATATTTCTTGTTGAGTTTTAACCGAGTCTTTAGTTCTCACGATACAAAACACCCTTGGAATAGACTGATGACCTTCCCAAGCTCAACTCATCATACTGGACGCATCATTGCTCAGGCGGCAGGGTAGTACCTGCCCAGCTCCTCCTCATTACGATATGTTTCTAGGGTTGGAATCTTACGATGTTGTTTATCACTGTTCCCTTAGAGTTTTCGTTCTTGTGGCATTTATCATGGTTCAGTCAGGTGTCTCCTCATCGCTTCAGTTGGGATGGCTTTGACTCTGAAAGTGCTTACCCCGTGGTGTGGTTTTCAGTACTGCCGTGGGTGGTGTGAGACAATTGGCTGCTAGACACTTGCGCTGTCTGTGCGTTTAGGTGGTTCAATTGTGGATTGTGGTTGGCAGCTCCACCCATTGCAGATAGGGCCTACCTTCTGTTTATCTGCTTCTGTTCGCTTGCCCTCCCCTTTCATGTCACATCTGTTTTGGGTGCCTCCTGCTCCTCATTCTGTCTGTACCAGTTGCCGGACCTGTGGGGCTGACTTTGGCTGGCCCTGCAGACTTTTTCCTGGCTTGGTTGGACATTGGTTCGGCTGGCTTGGATGGTGTGGCTGGTGCCGGTACCTCCGAGTATTGGCGCTGCCTCCTTTGTGGCTCCTGGCTGTGGCTGGCTGGTGGGCCCCACTCAGCTAAGTTGTGCTGAGGGTTGAGGCTCTGTTGGCATAGCCAAAACCAGTGGCTGCCTGATGGGGCTAGGTATAGGCTGTCCTTTGGCTATCGGATGGTTGATCTGTCTGAGGGGCTGAGGAGCTAGATGGGCTCTGTGGCCTCTAGTATGTGGGGCTTGGGGGAGGCTGATTAGGGGGAGAGAGGCACCTGTGAGTACCGGTCAGGCCTGCATCAGGTTCGGCGAGGTCTAATTAAGTATTTTCAGCCAGGCTTGGGCTGTTGAACGAAGCTGCTGAGTGCTGCCAAGGTCCTTGACAGACCGACAGGGTGGATGCAACCTGCATGGATAGGGGTTGCAAGCGCCTTATTGGACTTGTTTGGGTCTAATCATTGGGGCATTTTGTGGGGTTTGTTTGGTTTTCTTTAGCTTTGTAACGTGTTCGCTAGGTACTATTCACGTTATCAGAAAAGGGTACGATAGTTGGCAGGTGGCCTGCTCTTCCAGAGTGGAGGCGAGAGCTGAGAACTAAAGGAGGCTTCGAGGGCGTACTGAGAAACAAAGAAGTAACCGTTCAACTAAGTATATTGAAATACTGTCTGTCGAGGTCTGCCTTTTCTATTGTAGAAACAGGCGGTCTTTAAATACACAAATCTGTTCATGTCTAGCATGAATGAAACTAATCAAAGGTATCAATCGATACACTTTGGTAAAACTCCTTAAGTATCAAAGCGATACTTAAAACAAAACATAAAACAAAACCAAGAATCAAAGTGATACTTAAAACAAAACATAAAACAAAACTAATAACTGAGTACCCGTACCGGTTACAAGCTTGACCATGGGTTTGGTAGGAGGAGGCTTGGTACCATGGGTGGGAGATACGCCCCACTGACCTTTCTTGGTCAGTTACTACCTCTATTTATTTCCTATGTTTGTATTATTTTTTGGTTGTGGGACAGGCAGCAAGTACAGGTCCTCCTCACTGGTACACTCTTTGGAGGCAACTGGCAAAGTGGGTTCATAGGGTCGATGGCGTAACATGCGGGTGTGAGAGGTTGACATGTTGGTTGCCTCCTACCTGCCATTGTGTCACCTGTAGATTTAGTTTGTGTGTTGGTTTGTTAGTTTTTTACTGTGGTGGAGGTTTCATGGAATGGTTTTTTAGACCGGGCGCTAGTGATTTTTTGTAGGTTGGATGAGGAACCTGGTCAGGTTGGTCTTTTGCTCGGCTTCAGCTACTCTTAGTGCTGGTTATCGTCATATCAGAGGGACTACGAACTTAGACTAGGGCGTGCGCTAGATTGTTTCATGGTCTCATAATTAGTTCTCATGCAGGCATGACTCGGGAATGGTAGGTGCGGGGCTGTAGACTTAGTTAGCTCAGGATTAGTAGTATTCTGATTAGTGGAATCTCTGTACCGGTGGGGGATTATCGTATGCCTGTTTTGGCAGTATGAGTTTAAATAAAATTACATTGAATTCTAAGTACTTTTCCTTCTTCTTACTTTAATGAATATAAAACACCTTTAGGATCTTTATGTTTATTGCAACATTTATCGTTATGCTGGGGAAAGTTCTTCATGAAAAAGAGTTACAGAAAGCTTACAATAGGCGTTCCTGATGGAAGACAAAGGTCTTGTACTATCAGCAACGTAGGCAAAGGCCTAAATCATGAGACTAAGGAAAGAAACAGAAGAAGAAGAGAAGTATCATTTCCGGTCGCGAAAAACTAATTATCCGAGGAGGGATTGTTACACACTGAGGGAGGAGGAAGCAGGTGTCTTTACTTTAAACATTTTCTTTAAGTTAAATAATAGTCTACTTGCTGGAGAAGTGGCCGGTACTCATGCAGCAATGGGAGGAGATGGGGTAGCACTGAGGGGAATCCTTGAAGGTAGGTAAAGTATTCATTTTTTTGATTAGGAGATATCTGACATTTAGTGAAGTACAAGGTACTCTTGCAGCAAGGGGAGGAGAAGGGGTAGTAGTGATTGAGAACTCAGAACATATAGTTTCTATAAGTATTTGGTGAGAATGTAGGCTAATAGTTATCTTACTACCTGTCACGGAGGAGGAATTAAGGCGATGTGGGCACTGTCATAAACAGCTTGGGATCATTGATTTTGATCGCAATGCTAGTGGAAAGTTCTTTAGAATTTGTAGGATGTGTCTGGTAAGTCTTGGAATATAACTGAGTTTATTATGGGATTAGAATAAAGCTAACCAGAAATAATTATATAGGCAGCTGCTCAGGTGGCAAGAAATGCACTGGCAGCAGCACTAGCAGTCAATATAGAGCTGGTTCTCTTAGCACCAGGTCCAGTAGGAGAAGAGAGAAAATCACGAGTACGTTTATCCTTTCCGGACCAGCCTGCTAGGTGGACAGACCATCAACTGGAAGGTATAGACATAATATGCACAGGCTGCAATGCTTTGCACTGGGCTAAGGTGTTGGCACCCAAGAAGAGGCCACAAAGTAGTGAGGCAAGCTTCCAGTCCTGCTGCAAGCATGGCCAAGTATAGGGTTGAGCAACTACACCCACTCCCAGAGCCTCTCAATACCTTAATAAGTGGAGATGTGCAACACATTCCCATAGTGTTACTGAGAACACAGACTGGAAGCGTCGCCATAAAGGGTTATCGATAGCTATCTTCAGATCCCAAACTGTCAGAACTTCAAGTGAAGTAGCTAACAGAGATATCCATAAGTAATTAAGCAGTCATCTGTTACTTATCACTAACTGACCAAGTCCTGGACTTAATAGCTATTAGTGTGCAAACTGAAAAGAAGTAACTGCTCAACCAAGTGTATTCAAATCTCTGTCTGTCGATGTCTGCCTTCTTCAAGTACTGGAAGAGTGCAGCCTTTAAATTCAGCTTGCGGGCTATCCTGTATCCTTAAAACAAAACAAATAACTTAGGCATCAATTGATACTTGAAATCAAACATAAAACATAATACAAAAACCTCATTAGCCCTGCTGGCCTAGCCTTCTTAGCCTTGCAATTTATATGTCTTAAAATCTTGGACTAGTAACTAAATCCAGTTACAGACTTGGCCAGACTGATTGTGCATGATTGTCCTTCCTATCACCACCATCAATTCCAGATAACCTTTTTCAATGGACAAGTATCCAACTGAACTGTAGAAGCCATACACTGAATTGTTTTTACACCCTTAAAACAACACACCATCCTAGGCCTCTCTACAAGTATCCATAGTCCTGCTTCAATTCAGTCATAATGTAAGGATCCCTCCTTGTATAGATAGTTTTTAGCGATAGAAAACGATAGTTGGCAGGTGGCTTGCTCTTCCAGAGAGGAGGCGAGAGCTGAGAACTAAAGGAGGCTTCCAGGGTGTACTGAGGAATAAAGAAGTAACCATTCAACCAAGTATATTGAAATTCTGTTTGTCGAAGTCTGCCTTTTCTATCGTAGAAACAGGCAGTCTTTAAATACACAAATCTGTTCATGTGTAGCATGAACGAAACTAATCAAAGGTATCAATCAATACACTTTGGTAAAACTAATTAAGTATCAAAGCGATACTTAAAACAAAATATAAAACAAAACCAAGTATCAAAGCGATACTTAAAACAAAACATAAAACAAAACCAAGTATCAAACGATACTTAAAACAAACCAAGTATCAAAGCGATACTTAAAACAAAATATAACACAAAACCAAGTCTCAAACGATACTTAAAACAAACCAAGTATCAAAGCGATACTTAAAACAAAATATAACACAAAACCAAGTATCAAAGTAATACTTAAAACTAAACATAAAACAAACCAATAACCGAGTACCCGCACAGGTTACATGACCTCATAACGAGGTCATATGCAAAACAGAAATCATATGCGCAAGGCATACCCACAAGGCACACTCGCAAGGTATACTCATCAGGTACACATCCCATGACTCATATTTGAGCCATGTGCGAAAGTATCACAAATCCCACACATAACAAATCATATAACTCAAATATGTCATATGTGTGAAACAAGAACATACCTGTGACTTATCACCACGTGTCATGTGAAAACCTTTTTCTCGCCAAGCCATATTCGTGACATTAGCTACTCTCCTCCTAAGCCTCACTCCCATCAGGCTCTTTCTCCAAGCTTTAATAGTTCCCGTCCTGCTCCATGCATGGAACTCCGAAGCCTATTGAACTTGTCGTCCCCTTCCCTCCATCTTACCCTCACCATTTCCAAGGTAATATTCGCCATCTCGATTGTGTACCTCCGAACATCGTTCAGCTTTCGTAGCTGTATAATCAATTTGTCGTTTGCCAAATTAGTGGCTTCGGCCTGACCAAGTTGTTCCTGAAGTCCTCGAATTGGCCTGTGTAGGCTCCTGGCATCCGGTTCTATTTCCGTCTATCAGTTTTGGGCTCCCCCCTCCCTGGGCCTCACCTTTGAGGCCCTAGCTCTCTGCTATACCGTGGCATCTTTTCCTTCCAACTCTTTCTTTGTCTCATCTTTCTGCAGATAGTATCCAACAGAGATTTTCTTCATCCTGTGCATCTTGCATGTGTTGTTGAAGCACTGTTTCCAGTGCTTTTGGGCATGGTCCAGGTGCCGACCGAACCTTGTGTATTCTCTCGGGAACCATCCTGAGCCTTCCTTGACCCCGTAGCGTGTGGGACATCCATCGTCGTAGCATACCATCCATGACAGGGTGTTATGCAGTGCTTATTTTTCTCTTTCCCTGAGTTTTTCGTCAGTCGGCCCCATAAATGAGTATTTGGGGCTGGTCGGTGTAGTTTGGCATGGGCTATCGCCCCAGCCCTCGTGTTATTGCCATGGCGCGGGAGCCTTTCACTCGCCTTTGTCTTGGTTGAAGGTGATCGTTACCTGGGCCGGGCTTGCCTGGGTACCACCGGTGGAAGGCTGAGCTGGCATCCTGTGCTGGTTAGAAGTTGTGTACGATATACCAAGTTTTATCGGAGTGGGGCAAATATCCCATCCACTTGGCTCGGTATTAAAGGTGACCTTGGAAAAAGCCAGAATCGACCACACTATAATCGAGCTGATATTCTGGTTTGCCGTCGAGTTCGATCAGAGGAGGAGGAATAATTGTTTGTGAGGGAAACTTATTGTCATTGTGTAATTCGAGGAGTGAGATATGGAATGTGTTGTGTATTCGGATTGAGGGTGGAAGGTCGAGTTTATAACCTCAGCTACCTACCCTTTCGCGTATCCTCTATGGTTAGATTTTCTCGTAGTCCAATGTCTTTGATAGATACATCGTATGAATATTACATGGTATTAGCCATACCATATCTCCCGGTTGTATGTTCAGATCCGGTCTTTGGTGCTTATCGTATTATTCTTTTTGCCTTTGTCGTGCTTGACTGATTTTATAATATAATGTCTTGTGTAGTTTTCCCATATCTGTTTTGTCCGGTATTATACCATTAATCGAATGATATGTGGACTGACCTTGTGGATGTTGTCCGTAATTCACGAAGAAGGGTGTCATGCTAATCGTTTCTTGCTTTCCATTGCTGTATGTGAATTGGGCTATTAATAGCAGTTTGTACTAATCATCTTCTTGGTAATTGACATAGGCCCGTAAATATTGCTTTAGTATTAAATTTACCCATTCCGTTTGTCCATCCGTTTGCGGGTGAAATGCTGTACTCAGCCTGTTTTGTATCCCCATTTCTCCATTTACTTTCTTCTATAGTCCTGATGTCAATAGTGTTTCTCGATCAGTAATGATATTCTTTGGAAGGCCATGAAGTCAGAAGACTTCTCGGAAGAATGTTTGTATAAAATCTCTCGTGTCGATATCTTTTCTGACTGGAATGAAATGACTAATTTTGGTCAGACAATCCACTATGACCAGGATGCTATCGCAATTTTCCAATGCTAGTAGGTCCAAGATGAAATTCATAGTAATTTTTTTCCATAGTCGTTCGGAAACTTTGTTCTATTTCAGTAATCCATATGGTACATGTTTAGCTGTTTTTGTTCTTTGGCACATCTTACAGTTTTTGAGATATCGTTTGACATTTTCATGCATTCCTAGCCAATATAATGACCTTGTAATGAATTCTGTAGTTTTTGGTGTTCCTCTATGTCCTGCCATTCAGATATCGTGGTGTTGTCATATGATGTCTGTCCTTATCTCTTCTTTTTCCGAAATCTAGTATTTTCCGTCGTACCACATGTTTCCATCCTCCCATTAGCATAATCCCAGAGCAATTCCTTTCATCTCCTTTTTTCCTTCCTTCAATGCTTCTCTTATTACCTGAATTGTTTTGTCTCTTTTGTTTGCCTTCTGAATTTCCCTTTCCTTTGTTGATGTAAATTGGATAACCTCTATTGCCTCGAAGTAGGTTTTTGGTAATAGTGTTAGTGTTTTTTGTTTGATTCTTTCGTCTTCTTTTATTTTTGGTTTGTTGCTTGCAATCCTTGTGAGAGCATCTGGCTTTCCCCTCTCTTTGCCTGGTCGGTATTCAATTTTGAAGTTGTATTTACTGAGGTATTCTATCCATCTTATCTGGCGGTCGTTCAGTTCTTTTGTAGTCATGAACTGGACCAGACTATTATGGTCGGTTAGAACTCCGACTCGATGGTCATTGTTCAGAACATATCTCTTCTATTCCTTTAATGCTTGAACTATCTCTAATAGTTCTTTATTTACAACGTCGTAGTTACACTCAGTGGGGGTCATTGTCTTGGATCGATAAGACACTGGCCTCCATTTTCCGTCTTCACATTGTTGCAATGGTATGCCTCAGTATACATATTTTTTGGCGTCCTGTTCGATCATTGTCCTTCGGTTTGGGTCGAAATGAACCGATATTGGTACCGATGTTGCGTTCGTATCACATCATATGCTTTCTGTTCCATTTCTTCCCATTCCTATTTCTTGTATTTCTTTGTTAGGTTATAGAGTGGTTTTGCAAGCCTACTAAATCCCTCTATGAACCTTCGATAAAAGTTGCAGAATCCCATCACGCATTGAACATCTGTTTTGTTGTTTGGTTTGGCCCAATCTTATATTGCTGGTATTTTGGCTAGGTCGACCTTGACCCAATTCAATTGATGATAAACCCGAGGTATTCCATTTTTTCTTTATGGAATTTGCATTTTATTCGTTTGATCTTCATTCCTGATCCTCATATTACCGCCATGATATTACTGATATCCTTTGGGTGTTGTTACATGTTTTGCAAGTAGATGAGTACATCGTCCAAGTATACAATGGAACATATGTCGAGGTACTTATTGAGTACCATGTTGATCCATCTTTAGAATGAAGCCAGTGCATGGGTTAGCCCGAAAGGCATAACCAAGTATTCAAACATTCCGTATCTTGAGGCGAATGTAGTCTTCCATTTGTCTCCTGCCTTGATGCGTATATTGTGGTATGCGTCCTTGATGTTGAGTTTAGTGAAGTATTTTGCTGACTGTAGTCTATCCAGTGCCTCTGCAATTAAGGGTAGTGGATATCGATCTTTCTTGGTAACCGAATTGAGTGCTCTGTAGTCTACACAGAGTCTCATTTTTCCATCTTTCTTTTTAACAAATAGTATTGGGGATCCTCCTGATGTGAATGAGTCCCGGATCCATCCTTGCTTTTACTTTTGCTCGATGTACTTCCTAAGTTCTTCGAGCTCCATTTCTCCTAGTGAGTAAAACCTGTTGTATGAAATCTCTTTTGTTGTTGATGTTTTCTCGTCTTTGTCTAGCTGAATTTCGTGATCGATTCCTGGTCTTCCAGGTAGTAGCTCCATAGCCTCCTCTTCTTGGAATAGGTTCGTGAATTGATGATATTCCTTTGGGATCAATTCTTTCCATCCCTTTTTGCTTTGGTATTTCTTGTCTTGGATTGCTAGTTCCGTACTGATGTTGATTTTCACTAAGATCGCTTTTTTATCTTCAGATGTCTATTTGAGAATTCCTATTGCATCTCCTCTTCGATAGTACCATCCAAAGGCTTGTGCTGTGATCTCTTTGATCTCAATTCTTTTTGTTGTCTGGGGCTAGTTTTGGTCCATGCTTCCAAATCCCTTGTCTCCTCTTGTGGTCTCTTCCAGTTGATCTACTTCATGCAGATCCTCTTTGTTGATTTTTTAGATGATCAACTCTCCGATTTGATCACCCTTTTGGACTTTGTAGTCCTCTAGAGTGAGGTTGACCAGAACTACTTTGATTTCACCTGTATAGTCGACGTTGATCACCACTATCATGGTCATCAGTCGATGTTTAACTATTAGACCCCTGCAGGGTGCTATCCATCTATAGGTGCCTTCTGATAGTCCGATAGCTATTCCTGTCGCTATCGTTACCTGCCCATTGGCAGGTATCCTGATTCCTTCATTGGTATACAGGTCATCTCCTGCTGCCCCTTTAGAACCCTTGGTAGGCACCTTTGCCTCTTAGTCCAGATTTTGTATCCAGACTCTCTTATCTTACTGCATCTTGGCGAACTTTGTATGTAAAGTTTCTTCTTCCACTTCTCGTACCAGTGTCGAGTAGACCATAGACGAACTGTTGTGATATCATGTCGCATATAGCTTGCTTGTAAAGGTTATCTTGTTCTCCTTCCAATTGATTGTTGGATTGTGTTTTTACAACCATGGCATCCCGAGGACTATCTCATGGTTCTTAAGATCTGCTACCTGAAAGGTTGCCATTTCCCTATGGCTGTCAATGTCCATTGATACTATCGCCGTATGGGTTAAAAGACCCATTGCACTTGGCTTTCCATCAGCTAGGTAGACTTGTCTTGCTTTCTTTGCTTCTTTGGTATGAGGGCCGTATTTGTTCCAGATTTCCTTGTCAATGAAATCTTTGGTAGCCCCGCAGTCAAGCATTGCATATGTTGTTGTTTCTTCGCCTTTTTCAATGTATATCTTCATCTTGATCATCACATGATTTCTGTCTTCTTCTCCTCTTTGCTTGTGTAGTGCCGGTAGTAGTTCGCTACTTTAATGAGTTTTCTAGGTCTACATCTTGGGCCTCCCAGACCACCCTTTACTGGGGACCCTCATCGCTTTCCGCTGGTATATCTTCTGCGATTATTTCGCGAATGTTGCTCCTTTTTTGAGTTTGCAAGCGATTATTTCCAGCAGCTCTGGTGCCTTGGTATCTACTGTCAAGTCGGCTTCTGCATTCTCGTATCCGATGTCCTGCTTTTTCGCATCTTAAGCAGAGTTTTCCGTTCATTCATCTGGTGTATTCTTCCCTGGACAGGTTTAGAGCAGGTCCTACCCTTGATTTATCCAACTCCATTAGCTCACCTAGTAGTAATGCGTGACTTTCACCTCGAGCTGCTTGTGGTTTGAAGGTTCTGTCCACATTCCTGGATAATTGGACCACTCTGTGTATTATAGTATTCACTGAGCTATTTGGAACCATGTTTGGCTTGGTTTGCTTATCGATGGCCCATCTTGCAAATTATTCTGCTATGGTGGAATGCGAGTCGGAGATTCTTCATGCTTCTCGGAGTCTTTCACTGCTGTTTCTCAGGAGACTAATGTAGAGTGTAGTATTATCAAACTCTGGCTCGTATTCCAATAATCAGTATTCCTTCCAGTATACTGAAAAGGTTTGTTTTGCTTATTGGAGTTTTTCGAGCTTTTGTCTTGCTGTCTCTTTGGCATTAGGATCCCCGAATTGTTCGAAGAGTGTCGCCTTAAACTCATCATATGTGACACATTCCCTCTCCTTCCTTCCATCTTGGAAGGGTAGGATCCATTGCCCCGCCAGTCCTCTTAGTAGAGATTGCATATATGAAATCTTAATATCATTGTGGTGTTCTCCATATGCCTTAACGGCAAAATACCCTTTGCATTGTCGCAGGAATAGTCGTAGCTTATCTTTCGCTTCTTCGTATATGTCAGGTTCTTTTGCTTTCGGTTATTGGATGTTTCTTTGTCCTGTATTTCGTGTTGCTGCTAGAAATGTCTGAAACTGATTCTCAGTCATTCCAAGTATGCTAGTGCCTGGTGCGGGAGTGGCCTAGGTACTACTGATCTCGACATTCTTTCTGGTCATGGAGTGCCTGCTGGAGAGTTATCGACTGGTGATTCTTTCTCTGGGGTTACAGGACTTGCTGCCCTCGAGGGCTCTGCTGAAACATGATCTAGGACGTCGCTAAATCCCCCTAGGTTAAGGTTTTAATTGTCGATGTCGATTTGTCCTTCCCTCTCTGGGTGGAAGGATGTCGTCTTGAATCGTTTGGTGTCACACTATGTGACGCTTTGTAATGTAACTATTCCTCCTCAGATTGTTAGTTCTTGGTGACAGGGAATGATACTTCTCTTCTTCTTCTGTTTCTTTTCTTAGTCTTATGATAGCACTAGGCCTCTGCCTACATTACTGATAGTACAAGCTCTTTGTTTTCTATCGGGAATGCCTATTGTAAGCTTTCTCTAAATCTTCTTCATGAAGAACATTCCTTGGCGCAATGATAATGTTGCAGTAAAGATAAAGATCGTAAAGGTATTTTATATTTGTTAAAGTAATAAGTTGGAAAAGTACTGAGAACAAATTGTGAAGAACCTATCCTCCTCAGCTATATCGACCTCCTTATATAATGTTCTTCCCACCCGTAGTCATGTGACCCAAAGTGGTCACATGTGCGAAACCAAATCATAACAAACTAGTCATGTGACCAAGATGGTCACATGCTCAAAACTGATGACCTCTTAGTGAGGTCATGTGCAAAACCTCATAAACCAATCATAACACAATAAACAAATCATATGACTCGACTGAGTCATATGCGTGAAACCCATGACCTCATAACGAGGTCATGTGCAAAACATAAATCATGTGCACAAGGCATACCTGCAAGGCACACTCACAAGACATACTCGTTAGCCACATGTTCCATGACTCTTATTTGAGCCATGTGTGAAAGCATGACAAATCCCACACATAACAAATCATATGACTGGAATGAGTCATATGTGTGAAACAATAACATACCTGTTACTCATAACCATGTGTCACGTGAAAAAACTCTCCTCGCCAAGCCACATTCGTGACAGGTGTTCGAATCTCAGCTTGTGGGGATCATTCTCATACAGCTAGTTGAGCTTCAAACAACCTGTAACTTGAAGGTGTAGTGGCTAACACCCCCCTCCGGCCCCCATATAAGTCCCTAGCATCATGGGCTACAGCCTGGAGAGTTGCTTAAGCCTAGCAAAAGTCTCCAGGTAGAAATGCTCCTGTAATACTGTATACGCTCAAGCCATCTGTCCGACCGGAGGCTATCCGCAGGATATATGAGGGGGAACAGGGGAACCTGAAGAATGGCCTCCAGGTGGTTTCATGCAAAATGGACCAGAACTGACGGAGTAATACTACTTTGAAGTTCACGGTAGTATGTGAGATTACTGGAGGCCAGTAGGCGAGGTAATCGAAGTCCGTTGCCCTGAAAGCGTAATAGAATTAGAGTGTCGTTAAGGGCACTGAGACACTATTCTGTGGTCATGATAAGACCTACTTCTAGGAGGGCTGACTGTGGGTAGCGCCTACTGGTATTCAACCTCCCAAGGGGTCTATCGGGAGAGCTACCTGGCTATCATCCGGAATAAAATGGATTTGAGTAGAACCGAATAGATATTCAGAGGCTGTGGATGCTTGAAAGAAGACTAAGTTTATATGTGTAGTGTAACCGGTATGGGTACTCGGTTATTGGTTTCGTTTTATGTTTTGTTTTAAGTATCGCTTTGATACTTAGTTTGTTTTAAGTATCGTTTGATACTTGGTTTTGTTTTATGTTTTGTTTCAAGTATCGCTTTGATACTTGGTTTGTTTTAAGTATCGTTTGATACTTGGTTTTGTTTTATGTTTTGTTTCAAGTATCGCTTTGATACTTGGTTTGTTTTAAGTATCGTTTGATACTTGGTTTTGTTTTATGTTTTGTTTTAAGTATCGCTTTGATACTTAGTTTGTTTTAAGTATCGTTTGATACTTGGTTTTGTTTTATGTTTTGTTTTAAGTATCGCTTTGATACTTAAGCAGTTTTACCAAAGTGTATCGATTGATACCTTTGATTAGTTTCGTTCATGCTAGACATGAACAGATTTGTGTATTTAAAAGACCGCCTGTTTCTACGATAGAAAAGGCAGACTTCGACAGACAGTATTTCAATATACTTGGTTGAACGGTTACTTCTTTGTTCCCCAGTACACCCTCGAAGCCTCCTTTAGTTCTCAGCTCTCACCTCCTCTCTGGAAGAGCAGGCCACCTGCCAACTATCGTACTTAGTACCGATAACGTGATTAGCACCCTGCCAACACGTTACATGTAGAGTCCTGTAGTTGGTATCGCATCCACTCGGGCATGGCAGTTCGCCACTGACATGTTCACCGTATGAAGAGTTTTTACTCCTGCAGTTGCATTGTAGATGCAGCGGCTAAAACACTTCTATCAGGTGGATGTCAGTAAACAATAGAGAAGTCTAGTTCGCTACGGAGGATCGTTGGTCTGAGCCGCAGAGGTTGGCTAGGCAGCCCGTGGGTGTTGGGTGCTCACGAACACAAAGTAGTAATGGGGAGTAACTGGCAATATATGAAATCTACTTAAGTATATACGAGTTCTCCTCTACTTTGGCAATTAACTACCTCTGGAGATCAGGACTTAATTGAGTAAAGCTGTGGCTTACCGATATTAAGTTTTACCATTTTATTTCTTCAAACTCTACTGATTGAGACTTGGACATTTTATTGTATTTGTTCACTTTTGCAGAAGAATCCATTTCACTGCGGTTGTAACCTCGGGATCCATCTTCCTAGAGGGAGCCCCTGTTACACTTAAATAATGACTTTTATGGTTGGTTTCAATTTTCATTACTATTATTACGGCCACGATATGATTTGAATTGCTTTCGAATAAAGTGAGTATACAAGAAGAATTGTTTTTTATTATTAAATAAAATCCATAGATTCTGATTCTCCATATTTGAAAGTACTTTCTAAGAAATTTTCAATATGGTATCACTACTAGTTGTATAGATAATAAAATATATATTTGGTGTTCTAGTGGTTGCCATGGAGAGCCGCATCCTGGTACCGAGCCGGTACCCCGTAAAATACGTTACATCGACGGATTTGGCGAGCAGGAACTGGAGGCAATTCCAGCCGATGAAGGGGAGGTACAATTACGATCCCTGGTGCGCTTTACCATTGAATATTCGTTAAACGCAGCAATATTGCGTCTAATACCGGGGCCTCGGCACGGGACGGTTGGTGAAACTCTTTATTTGGAGATTGTGTTGAGGATTCTGTCAATCCCAGGACATAATAAGGACTCGATCGCGGGTGTAGGTGCTACCAGATTCCGGGTTCCGGGGGTACGAAGTAAGGAGGGTGATAAAGGAATCCGTCCACGAACAAGGAATAGCAGAGAAGCATGGCCGTCCCTGATGATGGAAATTGGATATTCCGAAACACTTGGCCTGCTTCAAATGGATGCGGAGTGGTGGCTGCGACACTCGGCAGGTCGAACGAGATTCGTTATTCTTACCAAAATTGATCGTGACTCTTTCCACCTACGAATCGAATGTTGGAAAATGGAGGTTATGTCGAGCCCCAGCGATGGAGCTCCTTCCAGTGTCTCGGATTCCACAATGCGCGCAAGACTTCGATATTGATGCGGCGGGTATGATTACATCACCTCTCGGATCCACAGAGCTCACGATTCCATACTACTGTATTTTTGATATCCCCTCTTCCAGCAATCCCGCTCCTATTGTATTCAGTTATGCCGAACTTTCTGCTATTGCACTGGGATTGTATGAACTAATTCAGTAACGGGTAGTGTGAAAATAAGAGACTGATAAGAGTGGAGGAATTGTATAAGGTGATAGATAGAGTGAGATTCAAGTTCTTGAGATATTCGCAATAGCAGAAGAGTTCGCTGCTTTTTCTAACTAAATGACCAGGTCCTTCTTAATAGGATCTGTTTCCTCCAATATAAAGTCCGTGTGGGTGAAACTTTTCATTCCCAAGCAAGGGAGTGAAATATTTTCTCCCTCTAAAGAAAAAGAGTTTTTCTACCAGTAAGGGGTAGAGAGTTTCAAAGGAATGAATGAAAAAAATAGCTTGAAGATATCCTGATCTCCTAACTTCGCAATAATGAAACAAGCAAGGAGACTACCAAGTGTTTGAAGGAAAGAAAGAAAAAACTCATGTGACGGGGACCAAGAATCCAACAGGTAGATATTGCTTCCATTTCATTCAATAATACGAGAGTCAGCTAATCTGAGTACTTTAACAATTAGGTTTTCCTCCGCCGGAATTTCCACCTGGAAATAATATGCCACCTTGTTTACCCCGGATACTGGCGCATTTTGTAGTAGGGGTGGCGAGAGGAGTGAAATCCAATATTTGTTTGCTCGGATAGCGATGGGTGGTGCGGTAGGTGGGGTGGGGAGAAGGCCCGCGGTTGTCACTTCTCCTAAGGGCAAGGCTCATTGGGTCCCCTTTCTTGTGAATTCAGGCTCATCTCTGACTTATCTCTCAACTCAGGTGAATGTTCTCCAATGTGGATAAGGGCATCTGACCGACTGGGAACAACTCAGACCAGTGAACTCTTCAATATTACTCCCCTCCATGAGGGCGTTTCCGCTGCCGACACGATTGCAGGACATCACCACACTGTCTACCAGGCGCCTCAATATTCTCACCTTGCCGAAGTGGATATTCTCCGCACCCGCTTTTTCAATGCTCACGGGGTCAGCCAGGTGAACGATTTTCAACACTACGAGCCAAGTTATTCTTCGGCAATAGAGTATGGAAGGATATGGTAGAGGGGGCAAAGTTGTAGGAGTTGGTCCCCTTTGGCACGTTTTATTTTTTTCCATTGTCCTTACAGCTGGGCGAATTTAACTCAATTGTATTATTTTTGCGGTATTGTACAAGTAGTGAGGAGGACAGGAGTATGGGCAGCCGGACGCCAAATATGTACGTGTCACAAATCTCAGAAATGTGGTGGGGTCTCTGCCAGATCTCTGCACTTGCTCTTTTCTCACATTGGCCTTCGCTCTCCTTGATTCCTTTGCAGTGCACGAGTACTCGTTGCAAGATTGAGTTGTGGGACTGTGATGCAACCAGTCAGACCATCGCCATCCACTCTAAACGGTGTTAGATCTAAATCCCAGCCAAAATGAAGGGTCCTATCACCAGATCACGTTCTGCCAAGTTAGGGTAGGGCCACAACAACTCAGATCTCTGCGCTATACTATCAGGACTCGTACCTAGCTGTTTTTCCGGTTTGTCCCTTTTGAGCTGTACCGAAAATTGGTGAAACAAAGTGAGATGGCGGGAGAAATGAGAGCGTATCGCGACTAGACCCCGAGCGAACCTGCCGGGGGAAACACGCCGAGGCGATGAGGGGGAGTAAGGATACCCAGCGAAAATGCCACCTCGGTATAAGAGTTGGCGGTAGAGAAGACCGACTCGGAATTAAATATGAGACAAGGTACAGGTTTTAGGTCATTGTGTTTGCCTGTGTCACTGGAGCAGGGACTATTATCGGAAAAGCAATAGGGTATAGAAGCGGGGATGGATTAAGGGATCTCGGAAGCACGAGGGGGTCACCAGGGAGTAGAACTTCCTTTGTTCCTGCACTTGATGAGAACTTCCAATTATGACTCAAGAAGGATTCTCATTGGCAGCCCAAACATCTCGAGGCTGTTTTTGACCAGGATGCTGGAAGAACATGCATGCCCCAAGGACCTATGGCTGCCAAATACCCCACCGCAGTTAAGGAGCCTATCAATGAGATCCTCAATGGGATCCATAATGGACACATGGCTCATTAACAACAGATGTCTGTGACTCTGTGGCGGGGACAAGGCTGCGATCCCTGTTGTTGAGCATTTTGGTGGCAAGCCAATCACTTCTCTGTATAACATTGAGAGGGTCGACGGGTTAGAAGTTTCTGAGGAAGGCGAAAAGGCCACCTTTAGAGTCTTTGCATCGGCCTCTTAGGGCGCATGGCTGAGCCTGCCTGCTGGTGAAACCTCCTTGCGGAGACGTGTATTGATTACCGGCAATGTCTTCGCTCAAGGCAACTAATTCCCGGACAATCCAAGGAGGCTTATATTATGTACTCCTGCCACTGGTATAGTTGCCAAAATGCCCAACGCAAGGGATCCAGCTAAGTCCATTATTATCGCAAGGAAAGGAGCCACTCTGGCGGCTTTGTATCAAGACTGTCGAGATTTGGTTATCGGCAGAGAAGGAAATTCTCATTGACCTCATTGAAGAGCGCACCATCCTAGGGAAGCCTGCGCCTTGCCGCTCAGGTTCCGCTATCGCCCCGAGACTGGTTTTGCGTCTATCCGGGGAGTATTGGAGGAAGGAACGATAGAATCAAAGAATTTCCTACCATTTGATTTGGCAATGGGAAGATTCCCTTCGGCGAGGCTGTCACGGATGTCTTCGACGGCGGGCGCGCACACAAGTCACAGGACATGCAACTGCCGAGTTCGTTCACACTGTTGGGAGCAATGTTGAGGCTTTCATCGGGCAACGTGGAAGACTGTCTACTCTCGGGTGAATTTCACCCTTGTGGTTGGGTGGAAAGTTATCATCAAACCAATCTCCCAAAGGCAATTGGAGGCGATCTCATCCAGCTCGCTCACTCCTCCGATGCCTTCCATAAGCTTCCTAGCGTGGGGGTTTTGAAGAAGGGTGATGTTGAAACCAAGGCTCAAATAGTTGCTGTTCTTAGCCAGGCCCCAGGGAAGATGATGGAGGACTGTGGAGCTATCTCGAGCGATGGGCGGCTAATCATGAAGGTTACTTCACAACCCTTGTACAGTACAGGGGCACATATGGAGACTCAAAACACGCTCCATGGAAAGGTAGAGACGCCAATGCAAGCGCATATGGCCTCGAGCAGTGATGTTGCTACTCTTTGCTCCAAGGAAAGGTTCCACCTCGATGATCAGAGCCACCCAACTTAAACAATGCTATTGTTCACGCGAGAACTGAGTTTTTCATCCCAGCCCCTGCTATTATAGAAGCGAAGGATGGCTCATGTATCAGGCAACTGCAATCCAAACACGTTTCGTAAACCTTACCTAACTATGCTAACCTCGCCTGAACTCTCACTCATGGAATATTCTTATCTGCTGCGATGAGATATCTGGTTGAAATTTGGGCTTCGGAGAACCAAATTGCCAGAGTTTGATCTTTTTCGTGTAAGTTCGTCGGTGCGGTACTGCTGAATGACGATATTAAAGCCAAGCTGCATCATGCTGATATGGTCAGTTGCCCAACAAATGAGGATACCTGAGTATTCCTAGATGCGAAATTAGGCGGAGACGAAGAATTTAACACCATGCGCGAGCAATTGAGAGCGGCTCTGATGCGATGTATGGGGAGGAGAACGGGAGGGAGATGAGCAATCCAAGGAAGGAAGGGCAGGGCTTTTGTTGTGGGTGAAAGCCAGAGCGACTGGCAAAGGTGGAATTTCTGTGAGGATGAGGGAGCTCACACTAAAGAAATTCTAGGCTTGAATGGAACTGATTTGAGGAAGGCAAATACGAGAGGAATGAAAGATACCGATATTGATCTGTTAGCTTTGCGACTTATCCTTCTACAATGGTGGGCGAGCGGCCCTCTTTAAATACAAAAACAATAGCTAGTCCTCCAGGAGTCTTCCTATCAGGATCCAATCTTCTCCGTTGCTCCACACTCCATCCTTACGACTCATTCTAGCTTACATGCACTATCTGTCTTCACCGCTGCGGTTCTTTGCTGTATTCTGCCGTTCTTTGCTTCCCGGTCCGGTTCCCCGCTTTTCTCTCCGGTCTCCAAACCGGTAATGGTTCCGCCGGTTTTCATCCCTATTCATTCTTCACCGCGGTTATATCGCTCTTCGATCCGGTTGTTTTCGTTTACCGCTGTTCTATCCGAGTCGCCTTTTTTATCTTACTCCCGCTACTCGTATTCGCTCATGTACCATTGTTGTTTCTACTACTACCCCCGCACATCAAATGAAAAAACATAATGCTGACCAAAACCCGCAGGCCAGCTTCCGGGTAAGCGCCGGTGATTAACAATACACACAAGAGTGATTTGTGTAGCACTAATCACCTGAGCCGGTAATAGAGTGGTACTATGTGAGCTATAGCCAGACTTCCCCATTCCTCCTGCTTTCAATGCTACATCGACCCCATCCCGATGATCTCGAAAAATCAAACACCTCCACCCGCCCACTCTACCCAATTCGAAACCTCTTGGATGCTACTCCGAAATCACGGTATTGAGCCCCGCAATTTTGTCTCTGCCCAGCAGTAGCACCATCAGCACGATCTATTCCAGGTCAGTACTCTTCAATCACGAGAACTGCACCTCAGGCGTTTGTTCCCCCTGAAGATTGCCACGGCTAATTGCCGCTAGGGGTTTACAAGAACTCTTAGCGTAGAGAAGATTGGCTTCTTCGCTAAAAGTGCGTTGGGGTGGGGTGTAGTGTGCTGTAAGACTGATGTTGTAAAGGTTTAGGGTGCGGCGGCTTGTGAAGTATCCTTGTAAGGGCCTGGATTTTGGATTTGGTTACCAGCATAGGAGTTTTGCGCGTAGGAGAACCGAAAGACATGAGGGAAATGGAGGTCCTTTGCTATATCTTCCTAGTTGTTTGATTTGATATGAAGTTGGGCTCCCGACTGTGTTCACTGCTAGTTGCAATTAGAAGACGGAAAGCGTGGAAGGAGCAGGGTTCCGAATAGTCCGACCGGTCAGGTCTTGGAGGCAGGACCAGACTTGCAAGTCCTAGTCGATGCCGTGACTGGACTTGACTAACTCGGGTGGTCCGGTCTGGTCTGGACTGGTCCCAGACCGGTCTTCATAAAGTGTTGCGTAGTCATGTAATATCACTCACCTAATGCTCCGAAAAAATATGATACTCGTGAATCTATTTTCACTGCCCCTAATCTAAGCGAGGCTCTATTTCCATTCTGACTCTCCTGAGACTCTGCAGTATAACCCACGGAAACAATTGGTTTAATCAAGAAAATCATTATTTGAACGTAATAAACTGTGATAAAAATAGTAAAAAGCAAAATAGGATGCTAATTCTGTCAATGGGCTGTGAATACCCTATTTCTTGGCGGGCCTGGTCAGACCAGTCCTAGCCTAGTCAGTCCCATAATCCGGACTGTCCGAGTCGGTCTAATTTCTACCATTAGACTAGACTTGACTTCCGACCGGACTAGCGGTCCAGTCCAGTCTTCCGCGGACCAATCGGAACCCTGGGAAGGAGGGAGGAAAGAGCGGCACAAAGAAGGAATGTGTTTGTACATGGAGGGGACAAGATGTGTTTTTTTGTAAATATCACCGTGGTGTGATTTCGTAGTGATGGCTTCGCAGGCAGATTCCACCTTTTCTTTGATTGTTTGACTGGTTAAGGAGACGGAATGTCTAGGGAGCTTCTTTCTTTTGGCGAGCCACTGGGTTTTCCGCACATTAGAATAAAGAGATTGGAAAGATGCTGTAGTGATTATTTCCGGGAGAAAGATAGAAAATATTTCCATTCCGTGCAGGAAATTGTGGAAATTAACAGTATGAATGCCCTGGGAATCTTGGCCTAAAAAAAAACAGCAACTTTTAAGCGAGGGCAGACAAAGGTGACGGTGCAAAAGTTTCCACTTTTTTGATGGTATATTTCTCGGTCAATGGTATCCGGAAGGATTTTCACACCAAGAGCATGGTATTGAAAAGTATCAACTGGGTGCCAAAGTGACTTCGGTGGGAACCATCACCAGACATCACTCGGTGATGAGTTCAAGCTCTAACGGTAAATTTGATTTGTATGTTGTAAAGAAGTAATTAACACCACCATTCCACCCAATGGAGCCACGTATACTTTGGCTGAGACTCCTGCATCGCAGGTGTCTTGACTCTTAAAAAAAAAAAAGATACCTTGCCCCTTGGCACTTGAAACAAGACAAGGTTTACCCCTTCGTCCAGAGCCTGAGTCGCCGAAACTGGGGGCTTGAGCCGTCGAGATTTCTTTCTATTGGTTTCGAGGCAGCTGAGTTATTGTTTGTGGTTTCCGCTCTACCATTTATTTCAAATAGGCAGCAAGGTCAGGTTCCGTTTTCCGATCATCAGCTTCGGACCTTCGGTTGCCCTGTCGTTAGTGGCTTTTCAGATACCTATCTCTGGATTGTAATATCCTAAGCTAAGGCAGTGGCTCCATAGAGCTGTTGGACCCCAGTCTTGTACTGTAAATAGGTTATTTCAGAGCCTTAAACAGGGGAAGGAAGGTGAGGTCTACTATTGAATCTTATCATAATGGTGAAAAATGGATCAAGCGAGTCTGTAAGAGAAACCAATATGGATAACTGGCCAGCAGCCGCTCCTTACCCCAATGGTTTTCAGCGATTCGGGGTAAGAATTGTGGCTTTGGGAAGTATGGGTGTGGTATGGTGCTCGGCCCCAACTACGTTTCGTAAGTTTGGTTTTTAGCACAGATGTCGGTTTTCCCACAGGAGCTTTGGTGGTGTAGAGACTAACTGCTCCACGAAAGCGCATCATTGTTACAAATCTGTATTTTCTTTAGCATACTGTTGCACATGTTGCATATCATCCGGGAAAGCGCAAGTGGAGAGGGCTGATTTCAGAAAAATTAGGGGTTTCGTGGTCGCGGCATGACCA
This sequence comes from Tuber melanosporum, assembly GCF_000151645.1. Classification (NCBI taxonomy): domain Eukaryota; kingdom Fungi; phylum Ascomycota; class Pezizomycetes; order Pezizales; family Tuberaceae; genus Tuber; species Tuber melanosporum. Next base: position 132,310 of record NW_003298863.1, on the reverse strand, counting down.
GCCAGGTAGGGGTTGATGGCTTTGGGCTTACCTAAGAAAATGTTTCTTATACAAGTTGTGGTTTGTGTCTGCTTGCTTTTCTCAGTTATCATACCTCCTTGTATTGTTGAGTGTTGTTACTATGTACGGGCAACGACCTGAGTTGTGGGATGTGTTCCGGTGGTATTGGGGTTTAGATAGTTATGGATATAGGGTTAGATCGTAGTGCGCACGATGGTTACCACTTGTACCTAGCCAGCAGGTAACCGCCTGAGCGATACAACTAAGTTCAATCCTTCTTACAAACACTCCTGCTCCACATCTTCCGTGCAGCCACGCATTGCTCCACTCAACAGATTATCAGCCTCTGCGCGACCCGCGCTCTCTATTAGAAATAGCCCATCCAATAGATGGTTGTCAATATCGTGCTGCTTTTCGGATCATTTCTAGACCTACTATACACTTCATGAGCTATGTGCGACTCTAACGATCCCTCTTTGGATAGTTAGTGCTTGGCAACGGGGAATCATACTTCTCTTCCTGTCTTTCTTCTTCTCCTTGTCTTACGATAGCTCTAGGCCTCTGCCTACGTTACCAATAGTACAAGACCCTTGTCTTCTACCGGGAACGCCTATCGTAAGCTTTCTCTAACTCTTCTTCGTAAAGCTCCTTCCTTGGCGTAACGATAATGTTGCAATAAAGGTAAAGATCGTAAGGGTGTTTTATATTCTTTAAAGTAATAAGTAGGGAAAGTACTTAGAACAAAGCGTGAAGAACCTATCTTCCTCGGCCGCATCAGCCTCCTTATATAGTGTTCTTCCCGCCTTTAATCATGTGACCATGTGCGAAGCTAAATCATAACAAACAAATCATATGACCAAAGTGATCACATGCTCGAAACCCATGACCTTATAGTGAGGTCATGTGCGAAACTCATAAATCAATCATAACGCAATAAACAAGTCATATGACTCGACTGAGTCATATGCACGAAACCCATGACATCATAATGAGGTCATGTACGAAACATAAATCATATGCGCAAGGCTTGCCCGTAAGGCATACTCGTAAGTCATACTTATCAGGCTCATGTCCCATGACTCATACTTGAGCCATGTGCGAAAGCATCACAAATCCCACACATAACTAATCATATAACCCGAATAGGTCATATGCGTGAAACAATAACATACCTGTGACTCATAACCATGTGTCACGTGAAAAGCCCTTTCCTCGCTAAGCCACGTTCGTGACATTAGCTCCCCTCCCCCTAAGCCTGAGTCCCATCAGGCTTTTTCTCCCAGTTTCAATAGTTCCCGTCCTGCTGAGCGCATGGTCCTTCTCAGCTTGTGGAACCTTTCGTCTGCCATCCTCTATCGGATCCTCACCGTTTCCAGAGTCAGATTCACCATCTCAATCGTGTGCCACTGATTGTCGTTCAGCTGTCTAAGCTCCGCGATCGTTTTGTCGTTTGCCGAAATTGTGGCCTCGGCTTGGCCCAGTTGTTCTCGGAGTTCCCGGATCTGCCTGTGTAGGCTCCTGACATCTGGTTCCATGTCTGCCGAGGAGTTTTGGGCCCCTCCCTCCTTGGACCGCGTCCTCGCGGCCCATGCCTTTCTGGCATCTTCTCCTTCCAACACTTTTCGGCTTCCATCTTTCTGTGGGTAGAATCCCGCAGATATTTTTTGTACCCTGCGCATTCTGCACCCATTTCTGAAGCATTGTTGCCAATGCTTCAGGACGTGGTCTGGGCGTGGGCCACGCTTTCGACATTCCCTCAGGAACCATCCCGAGCCTTCCTTGTAACGTGTTCGCAAGGTGCTAATCACGTTATCGGTAATGGATACGATAGTTGGCAGGTGGCCTGCTCTTCCAGAGAGGAGGCGAGAGCTGAGAACTAAAGGAGGCTTCGAGGGCGTACTGAGGAACAAAGAAGTAACCGTTCAACCAAGTATATTGAAATACTGTCTGTCGAAGTCTGCCTTTTCTATCGTAGAAACAGGCGGTCTTTAAATACACAAATCTGTTCATGTCTAGCATGAACGAAACTAATCAAAGGTATCAATTGATACTCGTTGGTAAAACTCTTTAAGTATCAAAGCGATACTTAAAACAAAACATAAAACAAAACCAAGTATCAAACGATACTTAAAACAAACCAAGTATCAAAACGATACTTAAAACAAAACATAAAACAAAACCAAGTATCAAACGATACTTAAAACAAACCAAGTATCAAAGCGATACTTAAAACAAAGCATAAAACAAAACCAAGTATCAAACGATACTTAAAACAAACCAAGTATCAAAGCGATACTTAAAACAAAGCATAAAACAAAACCAAGTATCAAACGATACTTAAAACAAACCAAGTATCAAAGCGATACTTAAAACAAAGCATAAAACAAAACCAATAACCAAGTACCCGTACCGGTTACATTCCTTGTCACCAAAGTGTGTTTGGCAACCGTCATCGTAGCATACTGTCCATGACTTGGCGTTATACTGTGCTTGTCTTTCCCTTTCCTTGAGTTCTTTGTCAGTTGGCCTCATGAATGAGTATTCGGGGCTGGTGGGTGTGGTTTGGCCGCGGCTATCGCCCCAGCCCTTGTGTTGCTGCAACGGCGCTGGAGTCTTTCCCTCTCCTTTGTCTTAGTTGAACGTGATCGTTACCTGGGCCAGGAGTGCCTGGGTATCGCTGGTGGAAGGTTGAGATGGCATCTTGTGCGTTTTCGAAGTTGTGTGCGAAGTACTAAGTTTTATCCCGTTCAGGAGAATATCCTGTCCACTTGGCTCGGTATTGGAGGTGACCGTGGAAGAAGCGGGAATCGACTATTTTGTCGAGCTCGTATTCTGGTTCTCCGTCGAGTTCGCTTGGAGGGGGAGCAATAAGTGTTTGTGAAGGAAACTTATTGTTTTTGTATAGTTCGAGGAGTGAGATGTGGAAGGTATTGTGTATTCGCATTGAGGAGGGAAGGTCGAGTTTATAAGCTCGGCAGCCTACTTTTTCCAGTATGCGGAATGGTCCTATTTTCTTGTAGTTGTCACGAATGTGGCTTGGCAGGGAAAAGGTTTTCATGTGATACATGGTTATGAGTCACAGGTATGTTATTGTTTTGCGCATATAACTCATTCGGGTTATATGATTTGTTATGTGTGAGATTTGTGATGCTTTCGCACATGGCTCAAATATGAGTCATGGGACATGTGCCTGACGAGTATGCCTTGCGAGTGAGCCTTGCGGGTAAGCCTTGCGTATATGATTTATGTTTCGCACATGACCTCATTATGAGGTCATGGGTTTCACGCATATGACTCAGTTGAGTCATATGACTTGTTTATTGTGTTATGATTGGTTTATGAGTTTTGCACATGACCTCATTATAAGGTCATGGGATTTGAGCATGTGATCACTTTGGTCACATGACTAGTTTGTTATGATTTGGTTTCGCAGATGTGACCACTTTAGGTCACATGATTAAAGGCAGGAAGAACACTATATAAGGAGGCCGATGCGGCCGAGGAAGATAGGTTCTTCACTCTTTGTTCTAAGTAACTTTTCCTACTTATTACTTTAACGAATATAAAACACCTTTACGATCTTTATCCTTATTGCAACGTTATCCTTACGCCAAGAAGTACTCGTCACGAAGACGAGTTAGAGAAAGCTTACGATAGGTGTTTCCGATAGAAGACAGAGGTCTTGTACTATCGGTAATATAGGCAGAGGCCTAGAGCTATCGTAAGACAAAGAAAGAAAGAGAAAGAAAGATAAGTATCGTTCACCATCGCCAAGAACTAACTATCTGAATGGGGATCGTTACAGTAGTCCAATTTCCTGGACGGTTGCGTTGTATGGATATTGCGTGGTGTTAGTCATACCATATCTCCTGGTCGTATGTTCGGATCTGGTCTTTGGTGCTTATCGTATTGTTCCTTCTGTCGTTGTTGTGCTTGACTGATTTCGTATTGTAAAGTTTCGTGTAGTTTCCCCATATCGGTTTTATCCGGTATCACATTATTAATCGTATGATATGTTCTCTGACTTTGTGGATGTTGTCCGTAATTTGTGAAGAGGGGTGTCATGCCAATTGTTTCTTGCTTTCCATTGTTGTATGCGAATTCGGCCATAGATAACAGCTTGTACCAATCATCTTGCTGATAGTTGACATAGGCCCTTAAATATTGTTCGAGTATCGCATTTACCCGTTCTGTTTGTCCATCCATTTGTAGGTGGAACGCTGTGCTCATTCTGTTTTGTATCCCCATTTCTCCGGTTACTTTCTTCCATAGTCCTGATGTGAATAGTGTTCCTCGATCGGTAATGATATTCTTTGGGAGGCTGTGAAGTCGAAAGACCTCTCGGAAGAATGTTTGTATAAAATCTCTAGTGTTGATGTCTTTTCTAACTGGAATGAAATGACTTATTTTGGTCAGGTGATCCACCACGACCAAGATGCTATTGCAATTTTCCGATGTTGGTAGGTCCGTGATGAAATCCATAGTAATTGTTTCCCATGGTTGTTCGGGGACTTTGTTTGATTTTAGTAATCCATATGGTGTGTGTTTAGCCGCTTTCGTCCTCTGGCATATGTCACAGTTTTTGACATATCGTTTGACATCTTCGCGCAGTCCTGGCCAATAGAATGACCTCGTGATGAATTCTGTGGTTTTAGGCATCCCTCCGTGTCCTGCCATTCGGATATCGTAGTGTTGTCGTATGATGTCTGTCCTTATCTCCTCTTCTTCCGGGATCCATTGTTTTCCATTGTACCACATATTTCCGTCCTTCCATTGGCATAACCCCAGTACAATTCCTTTCATCTCCTTTTTTCCTCCTTCTAAGGCTTCTCTTATTGCCTGGATTGTTTTGTCTTTCTTGTTTGCGTTCTCAATTCCTCTTTCTTCCTTTGATGTGAATTGGATAACCTCCATTGCCTCGAAGTAGGTTTTTGGCAATAGGGTCCGTGTTTTTTGTTTGATCCTTTCGTCTTCTTTCGTTTGTAGTTTGTCGCTTGCAATCCTTGTGAGAGCATCTGGCTTTCCACTTTCTTTGCCTGGTCGGTATTCGATTTTGAAGTTGTATTTGCTAAGGTGTTCCATCCATCTTATCTGGCGGTCGTTCAGTTCTTTCGTAGTCATGAACGGCATCAGGTTCTTGTGGTCAGTTAGAACTCGGACTGGATGGTCGTTGTTTGAAACGTATCTTCTCCATTCTTTTAATACTTGAACTATTGCTAATAGTTCTTTGTTTGCAACATTGTAGATGCACTCTGCGGGGGTCATTGTCTTTGATCGATAGGACACTTACCTCCATTTTCCATCGTCGCATTGTTGCGATAGTAGGCCTGAGCATACATATTTTGAGGTGTCCGTTTCAATCATTGTCCTTCGGTTTGGGTTGAAATGGACCAATATGGGTGCCGATGTTAGATGCGTTCGTATTGCATCATATGCCTTTTGTTCCATTTCTTCCCATTCCCATTTCTTGTCTTTTTACGTTAGATTATAGCGTGGTTTTGCAAGTCTGCTAAACCCCTCTATGAACCTTCGATAAAAGTTGTAGAATCCCATAAAGCATTGGACATCTGTTTTGTTGTTTGGTTTGGCCCAATCCCATATAGCTGCTATTTTAACAGGGTCGACCTTGACCCCACTTCGATTGATGATAAATCCAAGGTATTCTGTTTCTTCCTTATGGAATTCGTATTTTGTTGGTTTGATCTTCATTCCTGATCCTTGTATTGCCGCCATGATATTGCTGATATCTTTTTGGTGTTGTTGTGTGTTTTCCGAGTATATGAGTACATCGTCCAAGTATACGATGCAACATATGTCGAGGTACTTATTAAGTACCTTGTTGATCCATCTCTGGAATGAAGCCGGTGCGTTGGTTAGCCCAAAGGGCATAACCAAGTATTCGAACAGTCCGTATCTTGTGGCAAATGTAGTCTTCCATTCGTCTCCTGCCTTGATGCGTATATTGTGGTATGCGTCGTTGATGTCGAGTTTGGTGAAGTATTTTGCTGATCGTAGTCTGTCCAGTGCTTCCCCAATCAAGGGTAGTGGATATTGGTCCTTCTTGGTAACCGAATTGAGGGCTCTGTAGTCTACGCATAGTCTCCTTTTTCCGTCTTTCTTTTTGACGAATAGTATTGGGGATCCTCCTGACGTGAAAGAGTCTCGGATCCATCCTCTCTTTCGGTTTTGCTCGATGAACTTCCTAAGTTCTTCGAGCTCTGCTTCCCCTAGGGGGTATAACTTCTTATAGGGAATCTCTTTTGTCTTTCCCGTTTTTTCATCTTTGTCCAGCTGAATTTTGTGGTAGATTCCTGGTCTTCGAGGTGGTAGCTCCGTAGCTTCCTCTTCTTGGAATAGATTTGTGAATTGGTGATATTCTTTTGGAACCAATTCTTTCCATCGTTTGTTGCTTTGGTATTTCTTGTCCTAGATTGCTAGCTCTGTGCTAATGTTGATTTTTACTAGAACCGCTTTTTCGTCTTCGTATGTCCATTTGAGAATACCTGTTGTATCTCCTCTTCGATAATATCATCCAAAGGCTTGTGCTGTAATCTCTTTGATCTCAATTCTTTTTGTTGTATCGAGCTGGTTTTGGTCCGTACTTCCAAATCCCTTGTTTCCTCTTATGGTTTCTTCCAGTTGATCTACTTCATGCAGATCCTCTTTGTTGATTTTTTCGATTATCAACTGTGCAATTCAATCGCCTTTCTGGACTTGGTTGTCCTCTTGAGCTAGGTTAGCCAGGACCACTTTGATTTCACCGGTATAGTCGACGTCGATTACTCCTACCATGGTCATGAGTCTGTGTTTGACTGCTAGACCACTACGGGGTGCATTCGTCCATAGGTGCCTTCTGTGAGTCCAATGGCTATTCCCATCGCTATCATTGCCTGCCCGTTGGCCAGTATCTTGATTCCTTCATTGGCATATAGGTCGTGTCCTGCTGCCCCTTTTGAACCCTTGGTAGGCACTTTTGCCTCTTGGTCCAGTCTTTGTATCCGGACCCTCTTGTCTTGCCGCATCTCGGCAAACCTTGCATGCAATGTTTCTTCCTCCGCTTCTCGTATCGGTGTCGAGTAGACTACAGGTAAACTATTGAGACATCGTGTCGCACATAGTTCCCTTGTAAAGGTCATGTTCTTATTCCAATCGATGGTCAGATTATGCTTCCGTAACCAAAGTATCCCTAGGACTATCACATGCTTCTTCAGATCTGCCCCTTGAAAGGTTGCCGTTTCCCTATATCTGTCAATGTCCATGGGTAATGTCGCCGTATGGGTTATAGGACCCATAGCACTTGATTTTCCATCCGCTAAGTAGACCTGTCTTGCTTTCTTTGCTTGTTTGGTGTGGAGGCCGTATTTGTCGCATATGTCTTTGTCGATGAAGTCTTCAGTGGCCCCCAAGTCGAGCATTGCATATATTGTTGTTTCTTCGCTTTCTCTGTTGTATATCTTCATTTTGATCATCACATGATCTCCATCTTCTTCTCCTCTTTGCGTTTGTAGTGCCATGTAGTAGTTCGCTAATTTGATGGGTTTTCCAGGTCCACATCTTGGGTCTCCCAGACCACCGTTTACTGGGGACCATCTTCGTTTTCCGCCGGTGAATCCTCTGCTATTATTTCGCGGATGTTGCTTCTTTTCTGATTTTGGAAACGATTATTTCCAGTAGCTCTGTTTCCCTAATATCCGTTGTCCAGTCGGCTTCTGCATTCTCGCATCCGATGCCCTACTTTTCCACAATTTAGGCATAGTTTCCCATTCATCCTTCTGGCATATTCTTCCTTAGACAGATTCAGAGCAGGCCCTGCTCTTGATTTGTCCAATTCCATTAGTTCGCCTGGTAGTAATGCTCGACTTTCTCCTCGAGGTGCTTGCGGTTTGAAGGTCCAGTCCACATTCCTGGATGATTGGACCACCCTATGTGCTATAGTATTTTCCGAGTTGCTCCGAACCATGTTTAATTTGCTTTCTTTGTCGATTGCCCATCTTGCAAATTATTCGGCTGTCATATAGCGCAGGTCAGAGATTCCCCATGCCTCTCGGAGTCTCTCACTGCAGTTTCTCAGGAGGATGATGGAGAGAGTCGCATCGTCAAACTCGGCCTCGTATTACAACAGTCGACATTCGTTCCAGTATGCTGAGAACGTCTGTTTTCCTTGCTGGAGTTTTTCTAGCTTTCGTCTTGCTGTTTCTTTGGCGTTGGGGTCTCCAAATTGTTCAAAGAGTGTCGCCTTGAACTCTTCATACGTGACCTATTCCCTCTGTTTCCGTCCATCTTGGAAGGGCATGATCCATTGTCCCGCGAGTCCTCTCAGTAGAGATTCCACATATGGAATATTAATTTCATCATGGTGATTTCCGTATCCCTTTACTGCAAAATATCCCTCACATTGCGCTAAGAATATTCGTAGCTTATCTTCGGCTCCTTCGTCTGTGTCGGGCTCCTTTGCTTTTGGTCGTTGGACATTTCCTTGCCCTGTATTTCGCATGACTGTAAGAAATGCCTGAAACTGATTTTCAGTCATTCCAAGCATGCTGGTTCCTGGTGCCGGAGCGGCTGGGGCCAGTGGCCCAGGTACTGCGGATCCCAACATTCTCTCGGGTCGTGGCGTTCTAGCAGGAGAGCTATCGACTGGTGATCCTTTCTCTGGGGTTACTGGGCTTGCTGCTCTCGAGGGTTCTGCTGAGACGTGATCTAGGGCATCGCTGAATCCTCCTAGATTAAGATTTTGATCCTCGATGTCAATATCTCCTTGCCAATCTGGGTTGAAGGATGCAATCTTATATCGTTTGGCGTCGCACTAGGTGACGCTTTATAATGTAACGATCCCTCTTTGGATAGTTAGTGCTTGGTGACGGGAAACGATACTTGTCTTCCTGTCTTTCTTCTTCTCCTTGTCTGACAATAGCTCTAGGCCTCTGCCTACGTTACCAATAGTACAAGACCCTTGTCTTCTACCGGGAATGCCTATCGTAAGCTTTCTCTAACTCTCCTTCGTAAAGCTCCTTCCTTGGCGTAACGATAATGTTGCAATAAAGGTAAAGATCGTAAGGGTGTTTTATATTCGTTAAAGTAATAAGTAGGGAAAGTATTTAGAACAATGCGTGAAGAACCTATCTTCCTCAGCCGCATCAGCCTCCTTATATAGTATTCTTCCTGCCTTTAATCATGTGACCATGTGCGAAACTAAATCGTAATAAACTAATCATATGACCAAAGTGATCACATGCTCAAAACCCATGACCTCATAGTGAGGTCATGTACGAAACTCATAAATCAATCATATCGCAATAAACAAGTCATATGACTCGACTGAGTCATATGCACGAAACCCATGACATCATAATGAGGTCATGAGTGAAACTTAAATCATATGCCCAAGGCTTGCCTATAAGGCACACTCATAAGGCATACTTGTCAGGCGCATGTCCCATGACTCATACTTGAGCCATGTGCGAAAGCATCACAAATCCCACACATAACTAATCATATAACCCGAATAGGTCATATGTGTGAAACAATAACAGACCTGTGAATTATAACCATGTGTCACGTGAAAAACCCTTTCCTCGCTAAGCCATGTTCGTGACAGCGACATTGTTTTCATTCTTTTCTTATTTTTTTTTCTTCTCTACTCTATATTATGTCTGAATTTGTCGATACCGCCCCAACAGGCTGCCTTGCCTTCCCCCTCTTAGGTGATATGAACTTCGGCCCCTGGCGCCAGTAGATGTCTGACCAACTGAAAGAGTTAGACATGTGGTGGATTGTTTCCAGGAAGGAAATTGCGCCTGATGAAAATAGTTCAGAAGTGGCCGTCGTGGGTGCCTACACCAAATATCAGAGCAAGTGCTCTTGGATAACCATGAAGATATGTAATGCTCTGGAACCGCACATCTGTGCACAATATACCTCAGACGACTACGACAAGGATCCCAAGTCATTGTAGGACAAGCTGGTGGAGGGGTATCGCAAAGCTCTTGGGATAGAACTCTATTACTTTCACCGTTCGCTCTTCGATTGCAGTCTCAAAGCTCACGGAAAGGCCGCCAAATACATCCACAAATTGTAGCGTATTATCGCGTGTTTGCACGAGGCTGAAGATGTAACCGGTACGGGTACTCGGTTATTGGTTTTGTTTTATGTTTTGTTTTAAGTATCGCTTTGATACTTGGTTTGTTATAAGTATTGTTTGATACTTGGTTTTGTTTTATGTTTTGTTTTAAGTAGCGTTTGATACTTGGTTTTGTTTTATGTTTTGTTTTAAGTATCGTTTTGATACTTAACAGGTTTCACCAAAGTGTATCGATTGATACCTTTGATTAGTTTCGTTCATGCTAGGCATGAACAGATTTGTGTATTTAAAGACCACCTGTTTCTACAATAGAAAAGGCAGACTTCGACACATAGTATTTCAATATACTTGGTTGAACAGTTACTTCTTTCTTCCTCAGTTTACCCTCGAAGCCTCCTTTAGTTCTCAGCTCTCGCCTCCTTTCTGGAAGAGCAGGCCACCTGCCAACTATCATATTCATTACTGATAACGTGATTAGCACCTAGCAAACACGTTACATTTTTTTAACCTCAACAAGTGGTTAAGAACCTATCCATTGATTTAGGCCTGATCAACCTATTGATATCCACCTCAGAATGCTAGTGGAGAGAAGCGGCAGAATCAAGGCACATTCAGCTTCGTCTCAAATCGAACATAGAGTGTTTGACGACCAGGAGTGGGAAGCAGATTCTACGACAAGATCTTAAACAAAAGAAACAACTACAGCGCTCTGCTAAGGAGCTGGACGAACCTGCAAACACGGATGACACACAACCCCCAGGAGAATTGCCTTCTACTCTAGCAAAAAAGCGTTTCTTTGAACCTCCAATCGACCCCGAATCTAGTAGGGAATCAGACATGGATAGTACAGGAAGAGGACCCTCGGGAGGAGGGAAATCTCAGGCTCTGCCAGTAGAAAAGGAAGTACCCGCAGCATTTGAACCTCCCAAGTTTAAACTCCACCTCCTAGCAAAGTTTACAGGAGAAGGAAAAGATCTCAAACCGGAAGCCTTTGACCGATGGGCGACAGAACTTACACACTATCTTCTCCTGCAAGGGAAAGATGTGGAGGACCCTACAACCGAACTATACATCGGATCATTCTGCGAAGGAAAGGCAAACCACGCATACCACCAATGCTATAAGGATTACGGAGGAAATGTGAGATTAAGAGGATCTACAGTCCTCGATTATCTGAAAGGACGATTCCAATCCTCTATCACAAACGACCTCCTTTACAACAAATTCAACCAGCTCCAGCAAGTGAATGGAACACATGTCAAGAGGATTGCAGACGTAGCTATGGATCTAGTGATGTATCAGGACAGGAAGAAGAAAGCAAGTATTTCCAAATACATCCTTAAGTGACGATTCAATGATACTATACACCCTGCCCTCCGGCGAGAAGTAGGACCACACGAGGCAGATGACGACGATATTGCAACAATAATTGCAAGAGCAGAACGTAAGGATGCCATCCTCCAAGAGACCTAGGCATATAAGACACAGACATCCTCTAGCAGGAATAGCCAACCACAATACAAACCCTCCAGCAACTCTGAAGAGGATACCCCACGGGTTTTCAAGAAGAAAACCAAACCTTTCAAAGAATCGAGAGGGACGAAAGGAGAATGTTTTGAATGTGGAAAAACAGGACACATGGCAAAGAACTGCCTTGCGAAGAAAGGGAAAGGAAAGGCGATTAAGCAAGAAGCATCGGCCAACAATGTTGAGAGCCATAGTGATAATACCCAATCCAGTGAATATGAGGAAATCCATATCGGGTATATAGATGTGGAGTGCAACAGTGTCCGACCTCCAGCTACATTTAAAGCAAACACTGTCGTGGAAGGTACTAGATTGATCAATGACAAGAAGGCTCGAGTCCTATTTGACACTGGTGCGATCAGAAGAGACATGATCAGTAATGCCTTTGTCTCTGTCCATGGACTTCAAACTCGTGACCTTAACCAACCCATACCAGTCAATATGGCGGTTAAGAGATCACGATCCACAAGTCATAAAACCTGCAGTGCAACTATTCGACTTGGTTCTGCCATTCTCTCCCCCCAAGAAATACTAGTCGGAAACTTAGCCAAATATGAAGCGTTGATAGAAATGCCATTCCTGAACCACCACAAAGCTATAATCAGGTCTGGGGAATCAACCATCGATTTTCGAGATCAGAGGGTCAGAGTCGCATGCAACCAACAAGCGGAGAGTATCGAGCCGCAGTCTGTGAGGCAACTGCCCAACCACTATTGGATGAATACTCTGATGTTTTCCCGGATCAGATTCCCGAAGAACTACCACCTATGAGAGAAGTGAACCATTACATCTGCTTCCGAGACCCCTCTAATCTTAAGAACCAACCCACCTACTCTATACCTCACGCATACAAAAGCCCTCTATATGACTCGATCAACCAACAACAAAGAAGAGGAGTTATCTACTGAGTAGAAGCCCCAGGTGCCGCTCCTATGTGTGTTCAACCCAAAGCAGATGGCAAAAGAATCAGCCCCTTGGTTGACCTTAAACTACGGAATGAAAACACGCTTATGGACAGCTCTGCTATTCCCAACCAAACTGAAATCCTGAATGCAGTTGGATGGGCTAGATTCTGAAGCAAGATTGACCTAAGTGATGCCTACTTCCAAACAAGGGTAGATCCGGAATCCGAACGCTACAACAGTTTCAAAACACACTTCGGAAGTTTCATTAGCCAGGTTATGTTACTAGGTGATATTAATGTGCCCACCACCTTTATGTGAATTATGGAAAACCTCCTAAGCGAATACCTACACTATTTTGTCTGAGTTTACATTGATGATATTCTCATCTTCTTGAACACCAAAATTGAACATGCCTACCACATAGGTTTGGTTTGTACCAAACTAAGGGAAGCGAAATTCTATGCTAGCAGAAACAAATCAATTCTATTTGCCGATAAGCTCAATATCCTAGGACATGTGATAAATAACAAAGGGATACACGTAGCCCCCGGAAAAATATCCTGTTTACCAGAATGGACAACGCCCCGGAATCAAAAGGAACTCATGCAATTCCTAGGACTAGTCAACTATATCTCCCAGTTCCTACCATACCACGCCACTGTGACAGCACCACTCATGGATCTTACTGGCAATGCAGAATTTGTCTGGACCTACACTCATGACCAAGCCTTTACCAACATCAAGGAATTGATTAAAAACGCCAAGGTTATAGAACCTATTGACAACAGCAAACCAGAACCGATATGGCTGATTACTGATGCATCGGATGTTGGAGTTGGAGCATGGGTTGGACAAGGAGCCTCCCATGAAACAGCAAGACCGGCGGCATTACACAGCAGGAAGTTCACTAATTCACAGATGAACTATGGAACATACAAGGAAGCCCTTGCTGTGATTGATGCTCTCGCCACTTTCAACCACATCCTGATGGGCAATACCCTCACCATTATTATGGACCACCAACCTCTCACTAATCTTAAAACAGAAAGAGTACCTGGAAGGAGAAGAACAAGATGGATAGGCGAGATCAGCAAATACGATGCAAAAATCATCTATACCCCTGGAAGAACAAACTATTTAACTGACGCTCTCTCCCGCCTATATGAGAATCAAGACCTCACAGTCCCTCCTCTTGTTCATGACCATACAAGACAAAGCGAAGATAGCCCTGACGACACCTCCTATGAACAAGAACCTTCGATGGCTACTACCAGCTCTGCCACTCTCTCCAATTATTTCTCTTACACCATGTACAGAGCTGCTGGAACAGAATGAGGAAAGGACATTGATGACGAGTGGAAAGACAATTGCACCCTCCACAGTACACCTCTTCATGAACATGAACAAAGCAGACTCCACTGGTCCCACTGTTACCTCGATACCTGCCATTATCACCAGACTGAAATTAAATTCGCCAATAGATACCAGCGACTGTATTATATGTCTGCTGACGATTCCAAAAACACCAGCTTCGACACCACAGAAGGAGCAGCAGAGATGATCGATGAAGATGGATCGACCCAACCTCCCCATACCTTTAATCCTGTTCCAACACGACACCAAGGTCTTGAAGAACTCGAACAAGCAGCAGCCTACGTGGATGTAATATCTTACCTACACCCTCCGCAGTCAGCTCCGCCATCCTCTCCCCCCATACTCAATTTACAACCACTATATGGTGGACCCTTAAGAGTTTACAACATTGAAACTATTGTTTCTGTCATACCTCCCACAATTCCCGAGCATTGCCGACAACTCTATGAAACCTTTGAAGAAGAGGAAGCCCCTATCGAACCGACAAGAGGATCTCTCATTGAGAATGAATGATATGTTAGATCAACTACACAAGAACTAACCTCTTCTTTCCGAAGCCAAATGATAGCAGGATATTGCCATGACCCGATCTACTTCAAAGCTATAGATAGCTCCAGGTATGGAGACCTCACCCCCTACAATATATCCAATGGAATGGTCTATACCAGCACCGGTTATGGTGAACATTGTCTATACATCCCGAAAGGCTATATGTTCAATGGAATGACTATTAGAGAATATGTTATTACCGAAATCCACAACAAAAGACACCATAGTGTGGACCACAACCTTCAATATGCCTCAAAATATGTTTACTAGCCGGAGATGCGAAAGGACCTCTGCGATTTCGTCAAACAATGTGAACTCTGCCAGGCAAATAAAGAGCGAATACAACTACCTGAAGGGAAAGCGCAGACCCTCCAACTACCATGCGAAATATTTGAATCCTCTGCCATCGACCTCGCTAGACCATTCAACAAATCCACAGGATATGACACCATCGTGGTAGCTGTGGATCGATTTTCCGGATATACAGGGCTCATACCAATGACGGTTACCAATTCCTCCAAAGACACCTGGAATAACCTCCAATAATACATATTTACCCCTCATGGGTACCCCTTATCTATTGTCCGTGATGCTGATCCCCATTTCACTGCCAGATTTTGGAAGCAAACCTTGACCTCCCTCGGAATAAACCACATTATGGCTGCTCCTGGATATCATGAGACTAATGGCCAAATAGAATGAAAAATCCGGGAAGTCAAGACTGGAATTAGGAACAGGATCAATGAAGGACAAATCAACAGGGAACCAGCTCTTGTTGAGCTCGCCGCATATATCAATGCCGGATTTTCACACACCTTGGGAATGTCACCATATAGGGTAATCTTCAGCCGTCAATACCCTCTCCTACCTACAACTCTGTTTCAGAACTCCTCAGTCCCTGCCTCCGATGACCACCTAAACTGCTATCAAGCAATTCGGAATGATGCCTTTCAAGCTGTTAAAGCTGTCCGATTCTGAAACACCACTACTGCTCAGAAGCGATGACGCAAACATGTCCCAATCCCACCAGGAGATATGCTCAGGGTATATGGAAACATGTTCATTACCAATGTTGGACGCAGTAAGAAATTACAATCCCGATGGCGAGGACCTTTCAAAGTCTTATCCTTTGATGAGCATACAGAAAACTACACCGTCCAGATGGATGGATGCATGTACCGCCGCAATACTGCAGTTTTCCACGCCTCTGCTGTCAGGCGATTCCACCCAAATGATGACTCCAGGTTTCCTGGAAGAACCCACTCTCGACCTGCACCTATTATCGTTGACAAGAAAGATGAATGGCAAGTTGAGGAAATCCGAGACCACCACCTTTGGCATAGAAATGATCAGTTCCTAGTCAAATGGAAAGGATATCCAATAAGCGAAAACAGCTGGGAACCGATAGAAGGACTAGAGCATGCTATGTATATGGTGAACGAATGGTGGAAAGACAATATGCCAAACGAAGCCCTCCCTCCAACGATCAATTACATCACAATGTGTTGGACACCAACGATGCCTGAGATGGAGCGATGGCAGATGGAACTTGAAGCAAGGGATAGGTTTTGGGCACGATACTTGGAGTCAGAATTCGAAAGTAGCGATGATGAATATCAAGCTATAGAGCAGGTTCTCGACAACCTTATCTGATCCCCAATCACCATCCGAATACCATAATGATGTCAAACTATGTGGAACTTAATGTGAGGCGGCGACAACAGTTTGTTGCACTGTTGTTGAACCGTGATGCTATCCAACATGAAGAGTACTTTGAAATCCTGTGGACAGACTACTGTCCTGATTGCGATCATGTTTGAGTTGATGTACTGCATGAATCTGGTATTTGTGACTACTGTGACCTACATTTCTTTGAGTCTAAATGTTTTCTTAGAGTTTCTTCTTGTTCCTAGTGTGAAGTTTATAATGAAGAGTTTATAGCAGAAACTGAAGCTTTTAGTTTCTCAGACTCCACTTTCGATGACTATTAGGTTTTGTTTGTTTAAACAGTTGTTTTGTTTTGGGGAATGTAACCGGTATGGGTACTCGGTTATTTGTTTTGTTTTATGTTTTGTTTTAAGTATCACTTTGATACTTGGTTTGTTTTATGTTTTGTTTTAAGTATAGCTTTGATACTTGGTTTGTTTTAAGTATCGTTTGATACTTGGTTTTGTTTTATGTTTTGTTTTAAGTATCGCTTTGATACTTGGTTTGTTTTAAGTATCGTTTGATACTTGGTTTTGTTTTATGTTTTGTTTTAAGTATCGCTTGGATACTTGGTTTGTTTTAAGTATCGTTTGATACTTGGTTTTGTTTTATGTTTTGTTTTAAGTATTGCTTTGATACTTGGTTTTGTTTTATGTTATGTTTTAAGTATCGTTTTGATACTTAAGAAGTTTCACCAAAGTGTATCGATTGATACCTTTGATTTGTTTCGTTCATGCTAGGCATGAACAGATTTGTGTATTTAAAGACTGCCTGTTTCTACGATAGAAAAGGCAGACTTCGACAGACAGTATTTCAATATACTTGGTTGAACGGTTACTTCTTTGTTCCTCAATACATCCTCGGAGCCTCCTTTAGTTCTCAGCTCTCGCCTCCTCTTTGGAAGAGCAGGCCACCTGCCAACTATCGTATTCATTACCGATAAAGTGATTAGCACCTAGCAAACACGTTACAGAAGAAGCCATCAAACTGGGCGTGAAGACTTTTTACTTGTTGAATGGACTACCTCCATCCTGGCGCCAATGGAGAAACTTGCAGGACACGATCATCAAGCCCGACCAACCAGAAGACCTGATCGCAGCAATCAAGGCATGGGAGACGTTACTTAATCGTGACGGAAGCGGAACCGCGGGGAAGGACTCAGTTCTCGCAATGAAAGCGAAGTCTTGCGGAAATTCGAAACTCTGGTCTGGTGTGAATGGACGATCCCGGCATGGATCTTCAGAAGCCAGCAGGGAGGAATCGATGACCTGTTACTATTGCCAGAAGAAGCGGCATCGACAGAGCGAGTGTCGAAAGCTCACGGCAGATACAGCAAAGGGTACCCGGCAAGACAAAATCACCATGGCCGCCCAGGCGCCACCTGTAAACCAACCTAGCAATTCCTTCTTTACGGCATACAGTTCATCCGCCTTCACCCTGAGCACCCAGCAGTAGCTCCTCGATAGCAGCTGTAGCACCCACGTCACTGACACAAGGGAAGACTTCATCAGCTACACTCCAATCACTGAGGGCAAACACCGGATTCGAGTAGTGAACAACATGGAACGTGATGCGCTGGACGGAGCGACGTTAAGCTTGTAGTCTGGGACAGTACCAGCAAGCAGAAAACAGCATTTGTCATCGCAGGTGTCCTTCATGTTCCGGCTTGCAACAAGAATGGTCTCCTCTCTGTCTCTCAGCTGAGATTAACCCGTGTTTTCACGGAGTTCCTTCCGGGGGAAGGGGCTATTTTATGAAAACGGGACAGAACTCACATTGAGGTAATAGAGAGAGGAGGACTCTATGTCCTTCAGACCTGCCAGCACAGCATGGGCTCTGATAGGATTTTGATGAGTGAGACAGAGCTGCCAACAAACGACGAAAAAGCGGTAAAAGCGGCCGCCTTATGGCATTTTAGATTGGGACACCTGAGAACAGATACGGTTAGACATCTTTCTATGGAGAAAAATAAGATTGCAAGACTACGCCGTGTGGTCCACTGTGTTTGTGCCAGTTGTGTCTATGGGAAAATGGCCTGTAAACCTTTCCCTCTCGTCCCCACAATGTCACAAGCAACACAACCTTTGGAATTGATCCACAGTGACATCACTTGACCAATTGAACACAAATCTCTCGGAGGATCCAGCTATTTACTGATGTTTACAGATGACCTTACAAGAAATATAATAGGTTACCTTCTGAAGAAGAAGTCCAAAGCTTTGGCCTGCTTCAAGGAATACAAGGCACTCGTCGAGAAGCAACAAGGAAGATCAATTTGTAAACTCCGTACGGATGGGAGAGGCGAATACACATCAAACAAGTTCTGTCATCTACTTCAATGGGAAGGAATTGAGATGCAGAGAATGACCCTGTACACTCTGCAGTCCAATGGTGTCAGTGAGCGAGCCAACTGTACGGTGATAGGAACAACCAGAGCCTTACTGCACGACTTTAATGCACCCAAGCAGTACTGGTCTGAGGCTGCTATGACAGCAATCTACGTTCGAAACCATCTTCCCACCCATGCAATTCATCCCAGGAGTACACCGTTCGAGTTATGGTACAGAAGGAAACCGGATTACCTGCACTTCCGGGTTTGGGAATGCATTTACTACTCACAAGTGCCCACGGAGACCAGAAAGAAGCTCAACAAGACGGTGAAGAAATACAAATTCATTGGGTATACGGAAACTACATCCCAGTATCGCCTCTAGGACCCACAACAAAAACACTTTGTCATCTCGCGTGATGTTCAATTCGAGGTATCTAGATCCTACTTCAGCTTTCAGACCGCTGAAGGTGAGGCGACTGTACGCTTTTACGCTCCGGCTGTCTAGCGGTGGGAAGAACAGCTGGCTTGGAGTGACGAGTTCGATGAGGAGGATGACGGCGTGGTAGCTGAGGAAGTCAAGGAGATCCACAGATACTAAAGTGAAGAGGAGGAAGAACGTGAGGAGCCAGACCCAGAACAAGAAGCCAGACCCATAGATCCGAGACCCAAGATGCTACGAGAATTCGAATCCAATGGGAAAAGTGCCTTCTGGGATGCAAGGAAAGGCGAGCTTCTAGTGATCGAAGAAACAGGACGCAGGACTCTCAGTGGGAATGTGTCATCTTCTGCTGGATCGAGCAGCGCAATGGCATCCGTGGTCTATATGGTGGAAGCTGGACCACGAAGTTACAAAGCAGCAATGGAATCTGAAGATGCAAAGGAGTGGCAGAAGGCCATCGACTCTGAGTATGCCTCTTTGGAAAGGACCAAGGTACTAAAAGTGGTTGAGGAGATCTGAGAGGACAAGAAAGCAATTCTGACAAAGCTCATCTTGCAACGTAAACTCGATCCGTCCGGTGAGACAGTCCTGTTCAAGGCAAGATTGGTAGCTAAGGGATTCCGTCAGGTTGAGGGACTCAACTTCACAGACACCTTCACACCTGTCGCAAGCCTGGCTAGCATAAGAATCGTCCTATCGATCACGGCCAAGAAACGATTTGTTATATGACAGATGGACATCATGATAACGTTTTTGGGAAGCGCTCTCGAGGAGGAAATCTATATAATGTTACTGGACGGCGCATTGGGGGCACGAATTGCACACCTAAATCGGAGTCTCTATGGGCTCAAACAATCACCCTGCTACTGGTACATGACGATCGATTCCTTCCTTCTCAACAAATTGGGCTTCCATTAGGGGAGATTCGACTGTTGCATCTACATGCATGAAGACAGCACGATACTGGCCCTCTATGTCGATGACATGCTTATCACAGGGACCGCTCTGAATGTAGTCTCCATTTGTGAGAAGCTAAAGGCACGGTTCGAGATGGTAGATCTCAATACAGTTTGTCACTTCCTGGGGATGGTTGTCGCTAGAGAGGTGGAGACACGCCCAATTTCCCTTACGCAGGAGGGTTACATTGAGAGAGTGTTGGAACAGTTCGGTATGGCGGGAAGCAAACCTGTCCATACGCCTATGGAAAAGGAGAAACCTGGATTGCGACGCGAAGGCGACGTCCTCTGTGATAAGAGGCTTTATCTACCGTTGATTGGCAGCCTGGGATGGATTGCGACTGGCACGAGACCCGACATTGGGTTCGCAGTCTTGTACCTTGGAAGGTTTAATGCAGAGCCTACGGAACAGCACTGGGTTTGTGCTAAACAGGTTCGGTGCTACTTGGCAGGAACGAAACATTTCAGACTCATGCTCAGTCTGGAGGGAGAAACGGATCATGAGCTGTCTCTCGAAGGCTACGTCGATTCAGACTTCGCAGGAGATGCAGGCTCGGTCAAGTCTACGTCTCAATATGCATATCTTCTCGGCTCCAGTATAATTCAGTGGCACTCGAAACGTCAATCAATAACCGCCACCAGCACTGCCGATGCAGAGTTAATCGCAAGCGCATCTGCTATACTGGAGCTAGTATGGTTTCGACGATTGCTTGCGGAAATCACAGGAAAGGACGTCCCAGTCAGTATGCTCTTAAACGATAACCAAGCATCGCTTTCTACGTTCAAAGACACATCGTATAAACCTCACAGCAAACATATCAGGGTACGCGTCTGTCAGATCAGAGAGCTTATTGACGATGGAAACGACGTTACTATGAAGTACAAGGAAACTAATGATATGATCGCGGATGTATTGACGAAACCTCTTGTTTTGGTAAAGCATATTGAGTTCGTTCGTATGTGTGTTCTAGTCTAGTTTAGTTTAGTTTCCTGTTTCACGCTTTCACCTTTCTCGTCTGTGTTTACTTTTTTACTTCTATTTTTACTTAGATATCAGTGGACGGTGATGCCCGTAGGGGGAGTGTTGAGTGTTGTTACTATGTACTGGCAACGACCTGAGTTGTGGGATGTGTTCCGGTGGTATTAGGGTTTAGACTGTTATGGATATAGGGTTAGATCGTAGTGCGCACGATGGTTACCACTTGTACTTAGCCAGCAGGTAACCGCCTGAGCAATACAACTAAGTTCAATCCTTCTTACGAACACTCCCGCTCCACATCTTCCGTGCAGCCACGCATTCCTCCACTCAACATGTATCACATCGACCAGATCCACCACAATTCCCGTGTCTGCACACGTTCATTTCCCCCACAATATCTTATCGCTATTATCCTTTTCCCCTCCCTCAAAGCATCATCCCTTCCTTCCACATTTCCCCTCTGAACACAATGATTGACACACCAAGATAGACAAACATGCCACCTGTTGACCGCTCCAGCTGGCGTAATACTTATATCTAAGATTCCAAGAATACTACCACTGTACTTGGAGGCTTCTATACCACAGAAGGTATTACGAACGCTAATCTCTATTTCATATTGGGCCTTTTCTGTTCCATTAGCGATGCTTTCTATCTACGTGAGGGCAGCGAACGGTTAGTTCAGAGGGATGGGCGACAGCTGCAACCAGGAAATTATTATATAGTCACTGACGGTGGGCTCTTCCCGTGCTTTCATCATTGGAATTCACTCACTGCGAGTAGGTTCCATCGTTATCACAGACGAAACCCCTCTACATCGTACGAAATCTTTGAAGACAGGAACTCGAGTTGCGTCATTCCGCCAGGCTGTACGCGAGCGAGATCGGCGGTGTGTTATAACCGGGAAGTGGGTGTTGCTGCCTCAGGCGGATAGGTGGGTCGGTTTTGAAGCTGCTCACATCTTTCCCCTGGCCCACCAGGCCTATTGGGAGGATAAGAATCTCGATGCTTGGATTACCATTCCCCCCGACAATGAATCACACGGACGCATCAACTCGGTCCAGAATGGAATCTTGCTTAGGAATGAAGTGCACGCCTTCCTTGACGCCCATGAGCTTTCCATCAACCCCGATGTATGAGTGGCTAGATCTTCAAGCTTTTGGGCTGACAATTGTGAAGGATAACTACAAGGTCGTGTGTTTCACCCCTGAACTCACTGAGTTTGACATCGCTGGCCGCCATCTTGGTCGGATGTTCATTAATAATCCACGTCGGCCGGTTGATGAAATCTTACGCTGGCACTTTCGCCAGGCAGTGCTCACTTGTGTGAGGGGGGCCTGAAGGCCTTGTTTCAGGACCGTAGGGAGGTGCAGCCCATAAGTTTTGTACTTTCCCCTCGCAGGGGTTGCCGCGCTAACAGTAGTATTGCAGTGAATTGGGAATGGTGGATCCCCGGTAATCCTGTTACCTTAGGCTTCGTTAATATAACTATGGACTGTTTATCCAACCGGCATAGAAGTGACAACTCAGCTAACATGAATGGTAGAACAGGGGAGTGTTGTAACGCAGGATTGATCTAACTTGGAAGTCAGGCTACGCGAGTGCATAACTGATCCTCATATGATAGGTTACTTCACCGGAGGGATCATTCGTGATGGCGGATACAACAGTTCCATGCCCTCATAGTAGCACCCCGCGGACAGATAAAGCCTAATAAGATTACGGGGGAGCAAAGCATATCATACATATTGATCAAAACGAATAACTGGCTAGTAAGAATACGAGTACCGCAACCAGGGAAGCAAGCAAAGCATACTAGTAGTGCATGTTTGGCGCAGCCATGGTTAAATTTTGACCTCACATCGCTATTCGGGATAACTCTAACGACATTGGGGCTAGCTTCACATGGGATCTGGTAATATATTCTCCAGAACTCTTTGTATACTAGCCCTTTGAGAAACTATGATACAACCTGCGAGGCTGTTGCTGCTGCTGTGATATTTTCCTTTTTTGACTGAATTGTGCTTTTCTTTTTCTTTCCCCCCTTTTCATTTTCATTTTCATTTTTGATCACTAATTATTAGAAACTAATTCAAAGACCCATCCGCCCTTACTTTCAAATTCTTTCCAGGTCTGGCGGTACTGGTGTGTTACAACATTAGTTTGTAAAAATCGTTTCCCAATTCGGTTCTCAAGGTCCTTGTAGTTTGTTGGAAATCATGGATGTTGCTTGGCATGTTCAGGTTGTCCCTTCATGGTTCCGGTGAAATTTTGAGAGGTATCATATTCTGGGGGTTAGAACATCTATCGAAGGGAATGATGTTGAAAGCGGGAAAGTCAAACGGACTGCACGTGGGGGCTATGACCAATAGGAATCTTTTTTTCCAGCATGCCTTCTCTTGTGTTAGCACAGGAATAGGCAAGGGAAAGAAAGATATGTGGGGGGAGGGGAGTGGATATATGTGGTGATTGATAGGAGGATAGGAGGATTCCCTTGTATTGCTTTATAATATATTATATACCCCTGGCTTTACCAGTTAGAGAGAAGGGGAAACGCCGAGTAAACTTCCCAAGCTCAGGCAATCGTGTATGAGAAAGAACAGGAAACTCTCGAGAAACTGTCGGAACAGGCTCAGTACTCATGTGATATTATTCCAAGAATCGCTGAACACAAAGTTTAATCAATGAGGGAAGGAACTGTACAAGTAAATGGGAAACACATCAAGGAAACGAAACAAGAACCTAGGCTTCAAAAACATTTGTTTCGTGGAATTGGGTATTCAACTCAAGTTCAATAAATCTTTCACCTGGCTCCCGTTTTCGTTGGGCTCTTGGGCGCTGCCTTGGGAGTGCCTCCATCTTTCGTTGTTGCGGGCGTCCTTCGGGGTAGCGGGAACCTGGGCACGGTTAAGGGGAGGCAATCATCCACCCTTCTCCTTTTAACTGTGCCACAACCTTGGGCACTCTCTTCAGGGTTCCCATTAACCCAACGGAACAATCGGCTTAACGACACTTTCAAGCCTGCACCAAACCAAGGCTCCACCACATGAAAACAAAAGCTGTGAAAGAGAGGAAAGAAAATGTAAAACATTGTGTGAGAAACTCGGAAGGACGTTTAAAGCACCCGAGAACAAGCCTTCCAATAGGTCGGCCCGGGATCATCGTTGGGTTCCTTGGGTTCGTTAAATTGAGGCACGGAAACCACCCTATTGGTTAGGGTAGCAACGGATATCTCCGCCCGGGCTGCCAGGGGCCACTGTAACCAATGGGATGCTTTCCGTGTCCCAATTTAGCAAACCCAAGGAACCCAACAATGAGCCCGGGCCGGCCCATTGGAAGGCTTGCCCGAGAATGTTTGCAAATGGTTTGTAATTCTTAAACCCACATACAACTCGATTGTGTCGTTGAGCCGATTGTTCCATTGAGCTGATGGGCGCTCTCAAGAGAGTGCCCAAGGTTATTCTTTTTTCCAGCGCTCACACTACTTATGTTCGCATATTTGAATCCCATCGCCTTCCTCGCTTGGCCATATGCCGGATAAACGGCACCTTTGCTCTAAGTGGTTGTGTGGTCACTAGGCGGGAATGGTATTGGTGATGATACGGCAGGATAAGAACGCTTCACTATCAAGGGTCCTCCTTCATGTGGAGGTGATGTCGAACATGCAGTACCGATATTATAACTAAAGGACGCAAACCTGCCTCTGGGGGGGGGGGGGTAGAACCGGCTCCTTCGCCAAGAGATAGAAAGCATGCCCTAGTGTATCGCACTGGGGATCTTGTTTGTGGTTTGCTGTACAAAACGATATCAGTCACTTGTTCATTGAGCACCCGATTCCGCTCCAAAGGCTGTAAATAACACCTATTCTACATAGCATCCCGTTTCAACGAGACAACATCCGCGGATCTGTTTCAATTACTGGTGTGACTTAACATAAAACCTCAGCGCGCGCCCGATTTCCAAGAGAATTTAGGAAATGAATCTCAGTGCTAAATCCCGCCGCGACACAAAATATTGCAGCCGCCTGGGTACACATCACCCGCCCGCCTACTTTGGCCTCAGGAATGAACCCCCATTGCATTGAAACGGGTAAATAGCTCAAACTCCATTCTCTCACCAGCTTTTGGACCCCGCATAATCTCCCCCATCACGTCGGAGCCAGGCGGGAAATCAATCTCAAAACATGGCTCTCCAGCACCCTTCAGATTAACGAGGACTGCCTGGCGAAAGTGCCAGCGTAGGAGGTTATCGGGCGGTCGAAGCGGATTATCGATGAACGCCTGGTCAAGATGGCTGCCTGCGATGCAATAGTCAACGAGATCAGGGGTGAAACACACGATCTTGTAGTTATCCTACACAATTATTAGCCATGAAACCTTAGATATCTAGCCATTCACACATCGGGGTTAATTGCCAAATCACAGCAATCAAAGAAATCGTGTAACTCCGTCTTGAGCAAAATACCATTTTGGACTGAGTTTATGGATCCGTGGGATTCATTGGCGGGGGGAATGGTGATCCAACTGCCGTAGTTATGATCATTCCAGTGCCCCTCATATGCCAAAGGAAATATATGAGTGGCTACGAAGCCCCTCCACCGGCCAAGGTGAGGTAACAATACCCGCTTCCCGGTTATAACACACCGCCGATCTCGCTCGCGTACAGCATCGCGGAACAATTCAACACGAGTCCCGGATGGCAACACCGCGGCGCGAGTTAGCGGAGCTTCATCGGTGACACTGATAGAACCTATTCGCGGTGAGTAGTGGCCAGTGGTGGAAACACAGAAGAAACCTACCATTGGTGACAATATAGTAATTGCCTGGTTGAAGCTGTTGCCCATCCCTCTTAACTAACAGCTTACAGTCGTCATGTAGATCAAACGTATCGGTAAAGGAACAGAAAATCTCCAACATGGAATAGAGATTGGCCTTGGTAATACCTTCAGAGGCCCAGAGGCCCCCGAGTATAGTAGCACGATTGTCAGAAGTGTAGATGTAAGTATCACGGAATACAGAGCGATCGGCGGGCGGCATATCTAGTGGACTCTCTTCGTCCGTCACACCTATGAACCCTTGTGCGAAGGTAGAAGAGAAGGAAAAAATGTCTGCTATGACTGGGTTATCGATGTGATGGATAGGATGCAAGGCGTCAGAAAGAAAGCAATAACCAACCTTAAGTAGCGACCGGGTAACCAGTGATTATATAAGCACAAAAGCCATATCATACCCTGAGCTGTTTTCAAGCAGTGTGGCTAAAGGCAGGTTAGGGGAGCAGTAGACGTGAGAGGTCGCTGTCACTAGAGTGTCCTCAAAGTAGACTGCAAGGTCACAGCAGTTTAAGGCATAGTATTGTGGAGTACTAGCCGTTTTCACAAGTATCCGGATGCCATGGCGCCAAGAGTTTTTGGGGTCTCATACAAAATACATCATGAGAAATTGATCTATTCTACGCATGAAATTTATTACCCCCATCCTGTTTGATACACTGAGCTAGAATATTAGGTAGTTTAGATACTTCCCTATTAATCTCATCTATAGTAATTTTCTCCCATTCCTCCTTTAGAACCAATTTCATTTCCCAGGCAGATGTTACTCTTTCGACACCCCATCAGGTTTGAATCCTAGACTTCATTATGTTCCATAAGTGCTCTATCAGGTTCAAGTCAGGAGAATTAGGAGCCCAGTCCACCTTATCAATCCCTTCCTTCTCTCTCTTGTAGTTGGTGAAATCAAAATCGTGTGCCGGGATATTGTCTTCTATTAAGAGAAAGTCTGGGTTGTTGAGTTTACGTGTGTGGCAGGTGGGCCATAACACTAGCCGAGCAAGACAAGTCACATAACGCCAGGAGTCTACCCCCCTTAGATCCCCCCTTTTAAGCTTTTTAATCTTATATTTCTTTCCCCTCCAGGATTGCACAGTTTTTGCCTTCACACCTGTCACAGAGGCTAAAACTCTTGCTTCACGAGCATCAGATAATTCTCTTATCCTTAGCTCCTTCCATTCCTCTGATGCACGCCAAGCAGTATTAAGATGTAACTCCTTCTTACCACAGTTATCATTATAACGTATAATGTCTTCACCTGCTCTCATCTTTTCCTCTTCTGTCTCACTCTCCCAGACCCAAATAGAACCTTTCCAGTCATAGGAGATCATTCTCCAACACATGATAGAAACACCCCGCTTCTTCATTGTCCTAACTCAATCATTCTCCCATTTCTTACTCTAAGATGTCCAAAATTCCCTCTCTTAGACCGGTACGCAAGCATATAGCTAAACCATACCCCCTTGGCCCGAACTAATAACTCCCAAAAGCGGAATAACTCTTGTTATTACTAGTTGAGGTAACTCCAACGTCCTAGGATGAGGTTCAATCATTTAAGTTCTTATTGTAGTTATACTGTAGTGGATAATTTAGGAAACCTAACTTACCAATCTTTTTTTTTCATTTTTTTCATTTAAAATAAATTTGAATAACTCTTAGTCTGCACCAATCACACGCTCTTTTAAAGTGTGGTAGACACTTTTATCACTTACATGTGATAGGCCAGCCTCTCGCCAAATGTCACATAATGCCATCCTCCTCGTTGCGAAGTCTCTTTTAACAAACTTTACTAATTGATCTTTTTCTCCCAAGCTCAGAAAAGAAGGCCTTCCACTCTTTAGAGCTGTATTTAACACAGAGACAGCAATCAGTTCTGTGTAATCAACTCACTCTGCGCGGTCTGCTAGTCTGTTTAGACCGCATACG
>NW_003298863.1:99956-104686 GCF_000151645.1 Tuber melanosporum | reverse complement strand
CGAGATACCAAAGCTGCTTGAGAAAGTTGAATCGGTAGAGGATGGTGGTTGGCTGGTCTGAGTTGTACTAGCAGCAAGGCGAGCCTTCCTTGCATTTGCTAATGCATGCCGCCAGATATCGGAGGCTGTAGAACTCGAAACTCCTGTAAGTTCCTCAATTTTCTTGAAAGTCATTTGGACATCAAAACAGCTTAATGTAACGAGAGCAGCCCGGCACCATGGAGTAGTGTCTTTTCCTATTTTAAAATTAGCCTAAACTATTATAATAGGGAATTTAGAATAGCTTCTTATCTCTCTTGACAATAACCTGTGGCATTTCCAGAGCTCTCATTGTGTCGTACCAGTATTTCCAAATGGGTGGCATTGTGGAACTAAGGATCATTGCCGACGCGAGAAACTGGTGAGGTTTCCCCTGATGTCTTGGCGCCAGGGCATCCGGATACTTGTGAAAACAGCTAGTACAGTAACCTTGCCAAGGTTCCTACCACTTCGAAAGATGCTAGACGACTTTGAAGTTTGACGGCACTCCTACAGAGTGCCGGACAGTTTAAGGAGATGGACAGCTCAACGGAACCTTTATTATACATGAGAGGAATCATTGAAATTGTAAACCACAGAACGCCCTACTTTAAGAAACAAATCCTTCTGAAGCTTTTACCTCTTATTCTGATCCCTCACAGCTGCTCGCATTTGCTTAGAAATTTCCTTCCATTGTTTCTTGACCTTCTTTTCTGCTGCTTTTATCACCACATCAAGTATGTGCTATGCCTGCTGAACCTGCTTTTCAATGCTGTCCTGCTTTTTCTGCGGTACCATTCCCCATACCTCATCAACATTCATAGTCTCCCCTTTCTCAAGAGACCTTCGGCTCCATTTCTGTTGCATAGCACGAGCATGTTCAGCGGCTTTGGTTTGCATAAGATCTTCAAGTAGCTGGCCCACCATATGTGCCTATGTGAGGTTGCCCTTAATGAACATTCGTCCACTCTTGCTCGTTAATTGTGACAGTTCATCAAAGTTTGATAGAAGAGTATCTGCATGTCGTCTAAGAGTCCGAACTGGTTGGAGAGTTGTAGGTAGGAGTTCCACCTATTGGGAAGGTGTAGATGGGGTTTGAGCATCACAGAATTCCTACTCCATAAGCTTCTCCAGTACAATATCAGGATTGAAAGAAATCAATCTGGTTATTCGGAAGATGGAGCAAATTCTTGTTGGCTTGAATGTAAGAAAACGGATAGAGTTGAGTGCACTCAAAAATTTGATCCTGTCAATCTTGGAACACCCACTTGGTGTAGCAGAATCAACTGCCTCTATGTGGTAATGTTTATAAGTCTGAAATACCACCACATCAAGTAGCTGTAACAAATGGGTACAATGAGGAGAAAAACAAAAGAGTAAAATCTTGTGATCATCACAAAACTGTATAAACTCTCTTGTACAGTGTAAATCATATCCATTGAGAAGAAGCAATCTCCAAGCTCCAACTTGCCAGCTACAAGAGCACTTTTCAAAATGGTGAAGCCAGTCCATGGCATGCATATCGTTCGAATATCCTGTTTCTGAAACCCGAACTAAGACATCACTAGGCAGATCTGTCTCCAAATACCAAACTTCCATATGAAGTATGTCAGGAACAATAACTATGGGGGAAAGTACTCTACTATCACTGCTAATAGTTTCGATTGCGATTACCAACTCGCACTGACTCGAACTGGCTATATTCATCAGAGGTGTTGTCTTGCGAGTTACACCCTACTGGTCCCTCCCAATCCCAATCCTAAATCCTGTTTTATCGATATCATAGGAATCGACATCCAAAATTCTCTTTTCTTCAGTTACTTTCTTATATCGAAGATACTAATCACACAGATCATTCCTATGATGAGTACTTTTTCGATTCATGTCAAGAGATTTCTCTTTCGGATCTTGTATTCAAGATGTAGGGAGAGGAACCAGCATATTCACTTCTCACCAATACTTGGTGATGAAGTTGCGGGATCTGAATATCAGCGGAGGAGCATTGTGTTTGCATATTTTGTGATGAGATCGTATCATGGTGGAATGCCTATCTCATCCAATCAATTAAGACACTGACATAAGCGCAGCTCTTGGACTTCACTCAGTTTGCTATTTCGTGAAACTCGTTCTTGACCAGATTGTTGACTATTCCATTGTACATGCAGGCGTTCTTTAGGGATATTGAAAACCTGTACAATGGCAGCCACCTTCTTATTTCTTTCTCCATTGAGTACCTCAATTGCTTCTTGGATTTGGGCTGCAATTGTGGATAAAGCTTCTGCAGACAAAGTAAGGAGTAGTAGAACAGGGACTAGTTGTGGAGGAAGAAAGGTGGTAGCCTTGGTATAGTTCCATTGAGCTGGCCATCTTGTTGAACTGTGCGGTACTCCAGAGCAGTGCCCTCAATCTTTGAACATTGCCAAGTGTCTTTCGAAGTAGCAGGAACCTAGTAGAAGATGTTCACAAGGTGCTAATCACGTTATCAGTAACAGATATGATAGTTGACAGGTGGCCTGCTCTACCAGAGAGGAGGTAAGAGCTGAGAACTAAAGAAGGCTTCAAGGGTGTACTGAGAAACAAAGGAGTAACGATACAACCAAGTAAATTGAATTACTATCTGTTGAAGTCTGCCTTTTCCATCATGGAAACAGGCGGTCTTTGAATATACAATTCTGTTCATGTCTAGCATGAACAAAACTAATCAAAGGTATCAAGTGATATTTAAAACAAACCAAGTTTTAAAGCGATACTTAAAACAAAACTTAAAACAAAACCAATAACTGAGTACCCGTACTGGCTATATTCCCCAAAACAAAACAATTGTTTAAAACCAATAAAACTAAATAGTCATCAAAAGTAGAATCAGAGAAACTAAAAGCTTCATTTTCCACTATGAACTCTTCATCATAAGTGTTACACCAGGGACAAGAAGAAATCCGAAGGAAATAATGCGACTCAAAGAATTGTAGATCACAGTAGTCATGAATACCAGATTCATGCTGTACATCTACGCAAGTGTTTGTGTAATCTGGACAGTAGTCTACCCAGAGGATAGCGAAATAGTCTTTCGGTTAGATAATATCGCAGTTCAATAACAGTCTAACAAGCTGTTGTCGTAGCCTGACATTGAGTTCTGTAT
The DNA here is from genome assembly GCF_000151645.1 of Tuber melanosporum. Classification (NCBI taxonomy): domain Eukaryota; kingdom Fungi; phylum Ascomycota; class Pezizomycetes; order Pezizales; family Tuberaceae; genus Tuber; species Tuber melanosporum. Next base: position 101,529 of record NW_003298863.1, on the reverse strand, counting down.
AGTTTGATATCGTTATGGTATTCAGATAGTGAATAGTGACTAGATGATGTTGTCGAGGGCTTGTTCTAAAGCCTGGTTCTCCTCATCGCTGCTCTCAAACTCTGATTCGAAGAATGGTCCCCAAAACTCATCACTAGCCTCGAGTTCCATATGCCATCGCTCGGTTTCTGGTATTGTTCATGTCTAGTACATGTTAATGTAGTTAATTATTGGTGGAATGCAATCATCTGGCATGTTGGCCCTCCACTATTCATTCACCATATTTATAGCATGCTCCAGGCCTTCTAGTAGTTCCTAGCTGTTTTTACTCATTGGGTATTCTTTCCATTTGACCTGGAACTGATCATTCCCATGCCAAAGGTTGTGGTCTTAAATTTCTTCAACTTCCCATTCATCCTTCTTATCGATGATGATATGAGTGGGCCGAGAGTATATCCATCCAGGGACCTTGGACTCATCATTGGAATGGAAGCATTTGACAGCGGAGGCGTGGAAAATGGCAGTCTTGCGGTAATACATGTGTCCATCTATTTGGACAATATAGTTTGCTGTATGCCCCTCGAAGGATATAACCTTGAAAGGTCCTCGCCATCACAGCTGTAGCTTCTTGATATGCCTAATACTGGTAATAAACATGTTTCCATAGACCATGAGCATATCACCTGGAGGAATTGGGACATACTTGCATCATTGTTTCTGGGCAGTTGTGGTACTCCGGAATCGGGCAGTCTTAACAGCTTGGAACGTGACATTCCGGATGGCTTGGTGGCTGTTTAGGTAGTCATCTGTGGCGGGGATTGAGGAATTCATGAATATGGTTGGATATAGGAGGGGGTACTGGCAGCTGAAGATTGCTTTATATGGGAACATTTCAAGAGTATCGGAATATCCAGCATTGATATAGGTGGCGAACTCGGCAAGGGCGGGTTCCCAGTTGGTCTGTCATTCATTTACCATGTTCTTAATTCCTGTCTTGACTTCACTGATCTTTCATTCAGCTTGGCCATTAGTTTCATGATGTCCAGGAGCGGCCATAATGTAGTTGATTTGGAGAGAAGTCAAGGTTTGCCTCCAGAATCTGGCTGCAAAATGGGAATCAGCATCACTGACAATAGATAATAGGTATTCATGGGGGGTGAATAGGTATCATTGGAGGTTGTTTCCGGTGTCTTTGGAGGAGTCAGTAATCTTCATCGGTATGAGCCATATATATCCAGAGAAACCATCAAGAGCTATGAAGTTGATGTCATAGCCGGCGGACTTATTGAAAGGTCCTGGGAAATCAATAGCAAAGGATTCGAATATTTCACAAGGTAATTGGAGCATCTGGGCCTTTAGTTCGGGTAGTTGTATATGCTCCTTATTTGCCTGGTAGAGCTCATATTGTCTGACGAAATTGCGGAAATCTTCTCGCATTTCAGGCCAGTAAACATATTCTGAGGCATAATGGAGGTTTCAGTCGTCACTGTAGTATCTCTTGCTATGGAATTTGGTAATGACATATTCCCTAATGGTCATCCAATTGAATATATCATGAACATAGCACTTGATCTTCTTTGTAATGTTATAACGT
>NW_003298863.1:98181-99913 GCF_000151645.1 Tuber melanosporum | reverse complement strand
CGCTCCGCCAGTCTTCCCGAGACTCTCAGCATCTGGTTGACTATGTTGTATGGGGCCAGATCTCCGTGTCTAGAGCTATCTATAGCTTTGAAATAGACTGGATCATGACGGTATCCTGCTATCATCTGGCTTTGGAAGGATGATATTAATTCCTCCATGGTTGATCTGCCATCTCACTCATCTTCAATGAGGGGTCCCCTTGTTGGTTTGATCGAGTCTTCTTCTTCTTTAAAGGTCTTGTAAAGCTGTCGGCAATGTTCAGCAATTGTAGGTAGCATGACAGAAACAATAGTTTCATTATTGTATGCTCATAAGGGTTCCCCAAATAGTGGTCGCCAATCGATTATAGGTTGTGAAGATGGATGTGCTGTTTGCGGAGTGTACAGATAGGTTGCTGCGTCCAGGTAGAATGCCACTTCTTCCAGTTGTTCAAGACCTTGATCTCACCTGGGGGCAGGATCAAGGGGAAGGAGGGGTTGGATTGATCCATCATCAGCGTTATTCATTAATTGTTATTTTTCTTATCCCCTTCGGTGGTGTGGAAATAGGTACCTTTGGAATCCTCAGCAGAGGCATAGTATAGTCACTGGTATTTGTTGCTGAATTTAATTTCAGTCCAGTGAAAGGGGCAGGTATCGAGATAACAGTAGGACCAGTGGAGTCAGCTTGGTTGAAGCTAATGAGGAGGTGTACTGCGGAGGGTGCAATCGTCTTTCCATTCGTCATTGATGTCTTTTCTGCGGTCTGTTCCAGCAGCACTGTATATTGTATAAGAGAAGGCAGTAGAGGGAGGGGCAGTACTGGCAGTAACCAATGTTGGTTGATGCGTATAGGAGGTATCATGAGAGGTGTTCCGGCTTTGTCTTATATGATCATGAACCAGAAGGTGTTCTGGGAGTGCTTGATTCTCATAAATGTGGAAGAGGGCATCAGCTAAATAGTTTGTTCTTCCAGGAGTGTAAATGATTTTACATTGTATTTGCTGATTTCTCTTATCGATCATGTTCTTCTCCGGCCAGGAATCCATTCGGTCTTCAGATTAGTGAGTGGTTGGTGGTCAGTAACAATAGTGAAGATGTTGCCCATCAGGATGTGATTGAAGGCAGCCAGAGCATCGATAACTGCAAGAGCTTCCTTGTAACTGGTACGGGTACTCAGTTCTTAGTTTTGTTTTATGTTTTGTTTTAAGTATCGCTTGGATACTTGGTTTGTTTTAAGTATCATTTAATACTTAGTTTTGTTTTATGTTTTGTTTTAAGTATCGCTTTGATACTTGGTTTGTATTAAGTGTCGTTTGATACTTAGTTTTGTTTTATGTTTTGTTTTAAGTATCGGTTTGATACTTGGTTTGTTTTACCAAAGAGTATTGCTTGATACCTTTGATTAGTTTCATTCATGCTAGATATGAACAGATTTGTGTATTTAAATACCGCCTGATTCTACGATGGAAAGGGCAGACTTCGACAGACAGTATTTCAATATACTTGGTTGAACGGTTCCTTCTTTGTTTCTCAGTACACCTTCGAAATCTCCCTTAGTTCTCAGCTCTCGCCTCCTCTCTGGTTGAGCAGGCCACCTGCCAACTATCGTACTATTTACCAATAACATAACTAACACCTTGTGAATACATTACATCTCCGATTGATCCCAAATCTAGTAGCAAATCAGATATGGCTGGTACTGGATGAGGGCATTTGGGAAGACCCTATCCACAAAAGTGTAGCTGACTCAG
>NW_003298863.1:96966-98031 GCF_000151645.1 Tuber melanosporum | reverse complement strand
CGATAACCGGAGAGATGCGGCTCCCGGATCTATTAATAGGGCATTCTGGGAGGAGAAAAGTCTCAGGCCCACCCTGATGAAGAGGAAGTACCTGAAGTATTCAAATCACCTACGTTCAAGCTCCACCTCTCAGCGAAGTTCACAGGAGAAGGAAAGGACTTCAAACCTGAAGTTTTTAATCGATGGGCAACTGAACTCACACACTACCTTCTCTCACAAGGGAAAGATATGGAGAATCCTACATCTGGACTATACATTGGATCATTCTGTGAAGAAAAGGCAACTGATGCATACCACCAGTGCTACAAGGACTACAGTAGAAATGTAAGATTGAGAGGATCCAGGGTTCTCGATTCCCTGAATGGCAGATTCCAATCCTTTATCCCAAATGACCTCCTATACAACAAATTCAACCAGCTCCATCAAGTCAATGGAACACATATCAAAAGAATCACAGATGTAACTACAGATCTCTGGCTGTATAGGGAGCAAATGAAGCAAGGGAGTATCTCCATCTATATCCTTAAGTGACGATTCTATAATTCCATACATCCTACTGTAACGATCCCTGCTTGGATAGTTAGTTCTTGGCGACAGGGAAAGTTACTTCTCTTCTTCTCTTTCTTTCTTAGTCTTACGATAGCACTAGGCATCTGCCTATGTTACTGATAGTACAAGACCTCTGTCTTCTGCGGGGAACGCCTATCGTAAACTTTCTCTAACTGTTCATAGTGAAGAGCTTTTCTTGGCGTAACAATAATATTGCAATAAAGATAAAGATCGTGAAGGTGGTTTATATTCGTTTAAAGTAATAAGTTGGAAAAGTACTTAGAATTCAATCTAATTTCATTTATACTAGTACCGCCAACACTGGCATACGACCAGTCTCCCCCACACCCCATAAAACAAACTATCTAATATACACTACCACGGACCATTCCGCCTCACAGCCACTCCTCTCAAACATAAATCTAAAAATCACTAGCCATGTGGGCTCACAGGTGCCCGTAATGACTAGCGCTGCCCCTCATTAACGCCCCCTTCCCACCTCCCTACCCAACCACC
>NW_003298863.1:93460-96708 GCF_000151645.1 Tuber melanosporum | reverse complement strand
GTCCAAATAACGTTCTGCCAACACCCAACCACAAAAGGGGCAGCGGGGTTCCTACAGCAACCAAGTCATTTTAGACCATCTCAAGACCACCAAGGTATGCGTCACCAGGTTCAGCTCATCCCACTGCAGATGCTGAGAATGACAAAATGGATCATGACATATCTGTAAGTACCAGGAGCGTTTCTCGAAGTACTCTGCGAAGGTGGTGCATTACTTGGTTGCCGCAGAGGAAATGGCTGTACCACAACAGGGACACTCGCACCACCGTTGGTCAGGTAAAAAGAACTACTTCTTCGGCAGTGCCACCTCCCCTGTCAAGATGCAGCCACTACCCTCGTGTCTCTTCTCGCACCAGGTACCAGTCGTAGGATCTTCTATCAACACCGTCCCTCCATTCCTCTCCACTATTAATTTGCCATCAAAGGAGTTACCTGCCACAACCAGCTCTCCATTTACAATTCCAACATGGCAAGGGATTCCCAGGCCCAGCCACCGATGCTCTATCCACCAACACTGCCACCTCAGGACAGCCGAATCCTTATAGAGGTCTTCGTCAGCAGGGTGTCCTGGAGCATAGCGGGGGTACTTAGTCCAGTGATGTCTGCCTTCCTTCCCTTCACAGCTGTCACGGCCGACTATGCTTGTCCCACTACGGATACTCAACAAAATATAGGAATCCATCCGGGTCAGGCCTAAGAGGTGTCGGGGTGCTTTCGGTTCCCAGGCATAATACTCATGCCCTTCCCTAGCGTGCCATGTCCCCCACTCTTTTTTATGTAATTCTCTAGCCAAGGCTACATGACCAATCCCAAAGCTAACCCCTTCCCAAAGCAGGAGGCACAAGGGGAGTCTAACACATGCCTCAGCCTTCAGGTTGAGAATCTTGTTGCCATCAATACCCACGTGACCGGGGACCCAACTGAAACTGACATGTGAGAATACATTCAATAGGGGTACCATTACCTCCCACAACTCAGCCGAGTCTCTATCTGAAAACACATTGTCAACCATGATGAGGGCCGGCACACAGTCCAAGAACACATGAACTGTGCATTTCTTGGCTATATCCTGTGCATGCCACAGGGCACACTCAACAGCAAACAACTTGCATTCCACAATACTCCAAGATGGGGGAACTGAGCACCAGTCAACATGGGTCAGGGCTCCTTTTTCAAATACTGCCCAGTCTATACCAGCGCCCTCAGAGCACTTGGATCCCTCTCTGTATATGACCATATTCGAGGATGTACAGAGGTCCGTGTAAAGTACAGGGTGGCGTGCAGCCATTACCACCAGGCCTTTCCCAATCGGGACTGTCGAGCAACAGGTGAGTTCCTTGATCGAAGTCTGCCGATGCACCACCATGCCTTCCCCCTTCCACCGTAGCTGTATTTCCCCATACCCTGGATTCTGGTCACAGTACCGGTAATTGATAAACTGACTATAATACCTCCGTTGTAGGTATCTTCTTTGAATAGCAACAGGTGGCGTTCCGAACTCAGCTAGCAGTATGTTATTTGCCAACCTCATAGGCATTCGAAACGCTGATGGGAGATAGTGGTTAACATGTACCTGAATCTGCTTCACATATGACCCGTGGTCGGTTAGAAACTCAAGTCCATAGTAGACCATTGGAAGGTAGGCTGCCTGCACCAAGCAGTAAGTCTCCCATGCTCCTAACCTACCAACACTCCCAAACCTCCTCCCCAACGCCGAAATCCTTCTCCTAACACCCAACACCCTTTCCAACCAATACTTTACATGAGAGGAAAAATTAAGAAATACATTAAACCTATACCTAAGAACCTGTAAATCCTCTGAAGACAACACTATTTCTCCTAACAATTCCATTCCTTCCCATGCCTTATCTCCAAACCCAATCCACTGAGTCTTGAGAGCACTGAACCCCATTCCCCTGGCTCTGGCTATGCAGTCACTGTCTGCAAATATCTCTCCCGCATGGTATCGGGCGGCCTTACCTGACTCTGCCGCTACTATAATGACCCCATCATCGATGTACGAGACTACCAACTGACATACACCAAGAGAGTATCGCATGTATGGCCTGAATATATCCGCCACATATCCACTAAAACGGAATGGGGAAAGGGGCAAGCCCTGAGGTACTCCTTTACTGATGTGATAGGGGGGTGAGACGTATCCATTGAAGTGAAACCGTACTGACCGACAGGAAGCCCACCGCTGGATCCATTGGTAAAGGTATACAGGGTACCCCCTAGCCACCAGTAAGTCTGACAGGAGATTGACATCAATGTTATCAAATCCCCTTTCCATGTCCATCGACAAGAGCAATCTTTTGTCCCCCTCGTTATGCTTTAGAAATTCAAAGACTACTGCTAAGGCATCATGAATGCCCCGCTTACGTCGAGATCCAAACTGTGTATCCCCCAGGTCAAGGCAAGCAGCCAGTCTCAACAGGACAACCCGTTCTGCAACTTTCGCTGGTTTTAGTAGGAGTTGTATCATTCTCCAGGACTTCACGACATCGTACATGGGTTTGTCCAGTTTGGGTATGAGTACCACCTTAGCCTTTGGCCAGTCTGGAATATCGTGCCGCAGCCTGTAGTCCACCAGGCACCAATGTTGTTGTATCCCTTCATTTCCAAAACCATAGCAAGGGATAGCTAATATTATCCTCACCTGGGCTTGTGTTTATAGGGGACCTAGCAAGGACAATTTCCATCTGTTAAGCACAGTCCATATCGATCTCAGAATCCTCCCCGGGGGTGGGGTCGACAGGAGACAACTGCTGTGCAATCAGGTCAGTAATGTCTGAATGTATAGTAGCATAGGACCCATCTGTTGGTGCCATGGAGGGAAGGGTTCACTTAGCTTCCAACTTCTATACCAACCTAAAAATATCTGGGTCTTGGCTCTCGGCTATTATTTCCCTGAAATGTTCGAATCTAGCCCTTAGCAGGCATGCCTGGTAGACACATTGTGCCAACTTGTAGTCCTCCGCCTACTCCGCCAGCGTTTGGAGTAGCGACGTAGCCAGGCCACATCCAACCTCATCCTGTCCAACTCTGGTGTCCACCACTCGCACTGGTCTCTACCAACAGAGGCCCGTGGTAGTGCGTCCACTACTCGTCTCACTCCTTGCTAGAACTTCCCATCTTCCACCTCTTGTAGGGCATCCAATTGTTTTCATACCTTCTCCCATACTACCTTCTTCCAAGCTGGCCTTCAATACATGATATTATCAGGGAGGTCAATTGCCAACTTAA
>NW_003298863.1:77951-93310 GCF_000151645.1 Tuber melanosporum | reverse complement strand
GCGCGGACCTAGACTTCGGTGTAGAATAGCGAGACATGCACGCTTGAGCACTATGCTTACAGCCGGTGGCGTCCAGGTATCGATGCCTAAAATACAGTACCCTGTGTATGCAAAGGTCAATTCTGGAAACATCCTAAAAGATTAGTACTGTGGGGGGAACCATGTTCATATTGCGAGTCAGGGCCATGAACCACCACTTCAGCCACCATCCACCTGTATTGCTGCGGTCTGTACTGTGGTTCCAGTCTTGGTGTCTGGCATTAAAGTCACCAAACACGATGTCCCATTCCCTGAGTTTATCTAACCAGCCCACAAATTGGTCCTTAGTATAGCCCAGTCGGAAGTAAACTCCGACAACCACTTTCTTCAACCTCTTTTTCCAATAGCCCACACTGGCACTGCTCTCCCCATGTACCACCATTTCAAACATCCCACAACTGTGTGATCTAACAAATACCTCAACACCTGACTTTCTAACAAAGGAAAACAAATCCCACCCATCAATATCTATAGGTATATGAAGTCCCTCCAGGTCAACCAGTGGTTCAATAATAAAAAGCAAATCAACAAAAGAAAACAAATCAAATGCCAGTACCCGATTCCGACTACTTCTCCCCACGTTCAATGCAATTGTTGTAATATGTATTAAAAAGGGGCTTCAACTGATCCACTCGGGCCACAAGGGCCAGAGGCGTAAGGGACACCACTATCCTGGTCCCGCACGGTCCAAAAGGTATCTTCCCAGTGGGGTTTAGAGGTGGCTGTAGTTTTCAAAATCCCATGGGCTGGCGAAGGGAAGGGGGAGGGGCGTTCCTGTTCCTTACCCTTAGCCTTGTCCAACTTCTGATAGGGGCCTTCATCTTCCTCATCACTGCTGATCTCAACTAGCTGTGGTGTTGAGGATCTTCCACGACTGCGGTGTCGTCACTGGGCCCTCCCTGTCTGACTTCCCTAGTGTTCCGGTTTCTTGACAGATTCTATCGGCGGGGTCACCCCTTGTTTTCGATTTGAGGAGGATGGAGCTGGTGGTGACTATCTGACTCCTGGGCACTGCTTGTATCCAGTGAAATAGTCTATCCGGTCTCAAAGCCAGCATTGTCTCCTAGTGTGTCCACAGGCCTGACCCACACCTCCTGGGCATCCAAGCTTGCTGCACATATGTTCCCAGGAGAAATATACACCAAACCACAACCGACATTAGGGTAGGCGACCACATGTAGCCTCAGAGTAGCCAGTCTTCAGGCACTTACTACAAACCTTTAGGGGTCGGTGTTCTTCAAACACCTGAACTTTGCGGGCTCCTCCTCTCAACCAGATCTTTCCCACGTCCAGTCTTTCCCTGATGGCCTTGTTTCTTTCGACCAGAAAATGGATACCACATGTCGTAGCATTAACCTGTCTCATGGCATGGATGGACCCCATAAGATCTGGCCTGGATACAATTACTATACCAGTATTGGATTGCTCCAAGTCAGTGCAGAGGCCATCGAAAGCTGCGCTTCCGGTCCATCCATCAACCCTCCATATTGATCCTCATCCTGTGTCAGAAAGCAGGATACCAGATACAAAAATCTTCACCTTTTTCAGGTTCCTCTGAAACTTGAACTCCAGGAGCGACAACTCTTTAAGTAGGTCAAGTCTTGCCTTGTTGATCCATTTGCCTAGTTCGGTGACAGAATGTCCAGCCAGGGTCAGAAAAATACAATCAATTTCAGGCTGGATGTGCCCGGCATGGATGTACGAGGCATTGCCTCAAATCCTTTCCTGATTTGAGAATGTCGTGTTGATTCAGTTCTGAATTGCCTCGATGCTCGCACCTTCTGGTAGGGCTACCTGTTTGCTGGTGGCAAATTGCATAGTAATATGCCTTCCGCGGGCATCCAGGGTCAGTGACGACTGTGGTGATACCGGTACTGAGTTGAGTGGGTCGGGAGATCCCTGTGGAACCTATCAGTACTCCTGTCATATCGGGGCTGCGGTTACCTTAATGCTGGCCATTGTTGTAGGCACTGATTGAGCTGGCAGAGTAGTAGGTATACCAGTAACAGGAGTCGATTCCTGTCTGTCAGTGTTCTTCCCCTGAGTCTTGGCCAGGGTCGCCATTTCCTTCTCACTACCAGATCTACTGGCAGCCTTTCTTCTCCTTCTGGCAGTACTACTCAGGTGCCTACTACACTTCCTACCCATTATCTTTTCTTCTTCCTCCCCATCTTCTTTTTTCCAGTGTACCGATTTGCCTTCTCTTCTACGGGCCACCCGTAGAGTCACCCCTCCTTCACTGGAGGAGCTCCCACTGCTAGACAGGTGGAAGGAGGCTGCTGACGTAGGCCGGGCAGAAGGTGCCTGCTCTTTTTTAGTGGCGGGAGGCTTGGGCACGTATGCCGTCGCTTTTACTACCTCCGTGAACGAGGCTTTAGCTGTAGGAGCGGCCGTAGCAGTTCACTTTCCTTTAACATGTGCAGGAGCTGGTGCAGTTCCCAACACCATAGATGGAGTATTGCCGGACATCACTGAAGAGGATCGGCAGTGGGGGGACAACTTACCTCGTAGGGTCTCTATCTCTTCCCCTTGCTTGCCAATAATGTCTGTCAGTGCCTTCACTGACCATTCCAGCAGGTGTACCTGACTTTAGTAATTCACCCCGCCCTCTGGTCCTTCATTACCAAATACGGCGCCATTATTCATTCAAGCCCAGACATCATGTACAGTATCATCCTCAATCGACCTGGATTCCGAGGAGAGCAGGGGCCGAGTGTTGCCAGAGCGGGTGTCCTCTAGCCCTTCCAGCATGGATCCAATTATACTACCCAAGCTGGGCTCTGGAGAGGGAGTCCTACCTGCATCAAGCATCTTGCATACTCCTACCTTAATTGAATCTGCCTGGGCCACAGCGGCATCAGCTTCCTCAGGTTGGGTGTTGGGAAGCTGAACCTCCAATAGTGTTTGGGCATCATGTGAGGCTTCCTGAGAGCTAAATAGGTGTGCTTCCGGTAAGGTCCACTCTCTATTAAGGTCCGGTAGTGATGATGCCATTGCCGGAGAGGGGGCGTGGATGCTGTCACCCAGTCCAGTAACTTCGGAGTTACGTCCCTCTTCCAAATCCATAGGAGTGTCCCGAGCCAACACCTGGGAGGTAGGCAGGACATCTTCGGTTACCAGTAGAGATGGGGGTGGTGGTGTAGTCTCAATGGTTGACAGGAGACCCATAGGTGGGGGAAAGGCCAGGTGCCTGTGATGTACATCAAGGGGCAGGCCAGGGAGGGTGGGAACGATCTGCTGTTTCCAGCCTTCATCGACATTGATTGCTCTCAAAAACTGTGGCCCCAGAACCAGAGTAGTGGACCGCTTAGCAGGGGACGCCGACAGCGCACGGCACGATGTCCCAGCTGTAGGAGGCTTGTAATCCTCATCCTCAGGATTATCTAATCTGAACTTCGGGATCTCATAAAGAGCCCTTTCTCCAGATGATATCCCATCTAGAAAGGAAGAAGTGGATGAGCCAGCCTTACATACAGGAGCCTGGCGGAGTAAACTGGGCATCTTACTTTGGACGGTCCTAGCGAGGAGAGGGGTAGCAGACTATAAACTTGCCTCAACCATAGCTGCAGCTGAGTCATTTTCGGTTGGTAGTATAGAGGATTCAAGGACGATGGCCAGAGAGTCTTTGGGGGAAGAGGGTACTGGGGCGGGAGAGTATTGCGAGGCGTGATTGGAGTTGAACTGAACGAAGAGTCCTGTGGTGGTATCCTTGTTCAAGCCACATGTAGCTGAACAGCCTCTCCCAATGAGGAAGCCCTTCACCAAAACCTCCACTTCTTTCATCCTGGCAACGGTCACATCAGGAACCGTTTACCGAACCAAATCATCAAACTGCAAGTTCACCGCATTCTGACACGGATGACAGTGGTGAAACCGTAGGAAACTAAAGTTTCCTTTTGGGGCAACATATGACGGTGTAGTTGTCGGGAGAAGGCCACAGTCAGCCTCAGTAGCAGGCACAAGAGACAACGCCACATGGGCTGTCACAAGCAAGGAGGAAGGGTTGGAGTCGAACGGAACAGGAGATGACATCCTCGAGGGGGGGGAAGAATCCAAGGAAGAGGAGGCTGTTGAAGATGCCATCCTCGCCCAAACTATACTCTGTGATTATTGGGACCAAGCCACAGATATCTTACACTGAAGTATCTTCTAAGTGTGAACAACTACTTCTAACTGACCGCTCGAAATGAAAAACACGAACAAGTAACAGTAGATGAAGTATTTATCGCGAGCAAAATAAGGTAAAGTATTGGTTTTGCTCACTTCTGACATGGAGTGTAAGAAGTAGGAAAAGTACTTAGAATTCAATCTAATTTTATTTAAACTTGTACCACTAACACGGGCATACGACGAGCCCCAGTGCCGGGCCGCCAAGTTGTTGCATCCCGGATACCACTAACCACGAACTAACTAAAACTCCAACCCCGTACCTCAAACATGCCCATGCCATGCCCCTCATGAACACTAAATACAAAGCCTTAATGGTAAAGAAAGGTCCTCCTCAGCCCAGCCTACCCACCAGCTAAGTTAATCGTACAAAATAAAAATGTTCCACTACCGCCACCTGAATGTGACCCCGCAAAAACCTCCTCCACAGTAGAAACGCACCTGAGCGCCCCCACTCAATAATCCCTGGACACCGCGCCGACCACCCCGGCACCCATTCCTATTCCCAAACAAAAGAAACACCCAACTCACAAGCACGTAGACCAGAGGGAAAGCCGACTTATAGGACGAAAGGTTCTCTAGCCGAGAGGGTACGAACCATCGTAGAGAATCTGGAGGGCACTGCACCGGCAGCGCAGCCCAAAAACCTCGAAGGAAGTTGTGAGAACGAGATAGTCTCCAAGCTGCCAGCACTTGACCAATCAAGGCATGGTATTCAACTCTTCTTCTAACTCCTCAGCTGGCTCCGCAGGTGGTGAACCCACCGCGGACTCTGTAGTAGCCGGTTTGCTACCGCAAACCGGTGAAGGCGATGACCCTTCTGAGTCAGAGACAAGTAGCACAGGTGAGGTCTGGTCTTGTTTGATCTGGCATTTCTTGTTCTTCTTCCTCTTCCCACCTCCAGGTGCAGGTCTAGTAACAGGAGTGAATGGGCCACCCTCATCACCACCCACCACCACAGGAGACACACTACCAAAGGCGTTACCCCTACCAGGCAGAGGCTCAACCCCAGAGGACTCAGGCACCTTCCCCCGCGAAGGGGGTGATATCACCGCAGCTGGTATTACCACACCAGGATCCACTCCACCAAAGCCAGGAGCAAGCACCTTAACCGGCTCCAACGAATCAGGAACCGGTCCACCCACACCACCAACCACAACCGAAGATACAGGAGGGGCTGGGATAACCGGTGGTAAAATATTCCTCCCAGGGAGCTCCTCTGCAAGACCCTGAGAACTTTCAGATTCTAGCCCACCCCCTCCAACCGAGATGACCTCAGTAACCGAAGCGACCGAGGGGACAGGCAAAGTGGAAATAAGCATGGAAACTTCAGCAGCCAACATTGTGAGATAACCATAATTAATAGTACGTTCATTCTCGAGGTCAGCTGACGAGGCAGATATCTCTTTCCCAGGTTAATGCCAGGGCAGACAAAGGACGCGGATGTGATGCCCCAGGCGAGAGATATCGGCCGCTAGGACAAGGTTCTTCTCGACGGCATGTGACAGAACCACTGACGAACGTACAGCGGACGGGGCAGAGGGAGCAGAGGCTCGCTTAGCCATTGTGACCATGAGGAGGTGACCGTAGTGAACAACCGAAAGGATAAGTAGAAGGAAGAAAAGACTTCCAGCAAACGTAGGAGGAGGTATAACAATGAAGCCCCCGAAAGGTATTCGAAGTTAAAAACTTGAAGCCTATCACCAGATACAAATCAAGGGCTCTGATTGGATCGACACTGAAACTTCACATCCGACACCGGGTGAAAGAAGGAGAAAAAGTACTTAGAATAAAGTGTGAAGAACCTATCCTCCTCAGCCGTATCGGCCTCCTTTTATAGTGTTCTTCCCACCTGTAGTCATGTGACCCAAAGTGGTCACATGTGCAAAACCAAATGATAATAAACTAGTCATGTGACCAATATGGTCATATGCTTAAAACCTATGAACTCATAGCGAGGTTATGTGCAAAAACTCATAAACTAATCATAACACAATAAACAAATCATATGACTCGACTGAGTCGTATGTCTAAAACCCATGGCCTCATAACGAGGTCATGTACGAAACATAAATCATATGCCCAAGGCATATGTACAAGGCACACTCACAAGGCATACTCTTCAGATGCACATCCTATGACTCATATTTCAGCCATTTGCGAAAGCATCACAAATCCCACACATAACAAATCATATGACTCGAATGAGTCATATGTGTGAAACAATAACATACCCATGACTCATAACCATGTGTCACATGAAAACCTTTTCCTCGCCAAGCCACACTCGTAACATTAGCTCCTCTTCCTCTAAGCCTGAGTCCCATCAGGCTCTTTCCCCAAGCTTCAATAGTTCTCGTCCTACCGCGTGCATGGACCTCCGAAGCCTATTGAAATTGTCGTCCGCTTCCCTCCATCTTACCCTCACCATTTCCAAGGCACGGTTAGCAATCTCGATTGTGTGCCTCTGAATATCATTCAGCTATCATAGCTCTGTAATCGTTTTGTCATTTGCTGAAATTGTGGTGTCGGCCTGACCAAGTTGTTCCCAAAGTTCTTGGATTTGACTGTATAGGCTCCTGGCAACCGGTTCCATTTCTGTGGATGGGTTTTGTGCTCCCCCCTCCCTGGGCCTCATCCTCGAGGCCCTCGCTCTCTGCCATACTGTGGCATCTTTTGATTCCAACTCTTTCTTTGTCCTATCCTTCTGCGGATAATATCCCCCAGAGATGTTCTTCATTCTTTCCATCTTGTACGTGTTGTTGAAGTACTGTTTCCAGTGCTTTAGGGCATGGTCCAGGTGGGAACCGAACTTTCTGTATTCTGTCAGGAACTACCGTTTGCCTTCCTTATCCCCGTAGTGTGTGGAACATCCATCGTCGTAGCATACCATCCATGACATTGTATTATGCTGTGCTTGTTTTTCCCTTTCTCTGAGTTCTTCATCAGTCAACCCCATGAATGAGTATTCGGGGCTGATCGGTGTGGTTTGGCGGGGGCTATCGCCCCAGCCCTCCTGTTGTTGCAATGGTGCGGGCGCCTTTCCCTCACCTTTGTCTTAGTTGAACGTAATCATTACCTGGGCCGGACTTGCCTCGGTATCGCTAGTGGAAGGTTGCGATAGTATCTTGTGCGTGTTCGAAGCTGTGTGCAAAGTACCAAGTTTTATCGTATTCGGGCGAATATCCCATCCACTTGGCTCAGTATTGGAGGTGATCATGGATGAAGCGAGAATCGACTATTTGGTCAAGCTTGTATTCTGGGTCTCTGTCGAGTTCGATCGGAGAAGAAGGAACAATTGTTTGTGAGAGAAACTTATTGTCATTGTATAATTCGAGGAGTGAGATGTGCAATATGTTGTGTATTCGCATTGAGGGTAGAAGGTCAAGTTTATAAGCTTGGCTGCCCACCCTTTCCAGCATCCTGAATGGTCCGATTATCATGTAGTCCAATTTCTTTGATAGTCGCGTTGTATGGATATTGCGTGGTATTAGCCATACAGTATCTCCCAGTTGTATATTCGGATCCGGTCTTCGGTGCTTCTCGTATTGTTCTTTTTGCCCTTGTTGTGCTTGACTCATTTCATATTGTAATGTCTCCTGTAGTTTTCCCATATCGGTTTTGTCCGCTATTATACCATTAATTGTATGATATGTGGTCTGACTTTGTAGATGTTGTCTGTAATTCGCCAAGAAGGATGTTACACAAATCCTTTCTTGCTTTCCATTGTTGTATGTGAATTCGGCCATTGATAGCAGTTTGTACCAATCATCATGTTGGTAATTGACATAGGCCCATAAATATTGTTCAAGTATCGCCTTTACCCATTCCGTTTGTCCATCGTGTTGCAGGTGAAATGCTGTGCTTGTAACGTGTTCGTAAGGTGCTAATCACGTTAACGATAATAGGTACGATAGTTGGCAAGTGGCCTGCTCTTCCAGAGAGGAGGCGAGAGCTGAGAACTAAAGGAGGCTTCGAGGGTGTACTGGGGAACAAAGAAGTAACCGTTCAACCAAGTATATTGAAATACTGTCTGTCGAAGTCTGCCTTTTCTATCGTAGAAACAGGCGGTCTTTAAATACACAAATCTGTTCATGTCTAGCATGAACGAAACTAATCAAAGGTATCAATTGATACTCTTTGGTAAAACTCCTTAAGTATCAAAGCGATACGTAAAACAAAACATAAAACAAACCAAGTATCAAAACGATACTTAAAACAAACCAAGTATCAAAGCGATACTTAAAACAAACCAAGTATCAAAGCGATACTTAAAACAAAACATAAAACAAACCAAGTATCAAAACGATACTTAAAACAAACCAAGTATCAAAGCGATACTTAAAACAAACCATAAAACAAAACCAATAACCGAGTACCCGTACCGGTTACAGTGCTCATCCTGTCTTGTATCCCTATTTCTCCTGTTACTTTCTTCCATAGTCCTTATTTGAATAGTATTCCTCGGTCGGTAATGATATTCTTTGGGAGGCCGTGAAGTCAGAAGACTTCTCAAAAGACTGTTTGTATAAAATCCCTCGTGTCAATATCTTTTCTGACTGGAATAAAATGACTCATTTTGGTCAGACCATCCACCATGACCTGGATGCTATCGCAATTTTCCGATGCTGGTAGGTCCATAATCAAATTCATAGTCATTATTTCACATGGGTGTTCAGGAACTTCGTTCAATTTCAGTAATCCATATAGTGCATGTTTTGCCGCTTTCATCCTTTAGCATATGGCGCAGTTTTTGACATATCATTTGGCATCTTCATGCAGTCCTGGCCAATAGAATAAACTCATGGTAGATTTCGTGGTTT
Source organism: Tuber melanosporum (assembly GCF_000151645.1). NCBI lineage: Eukaryota > Fungi > Ascomycota > Pezizomycetes > Pezizales > Tuberaceae > Tuber > Tuber melanosporum. The sequence goes on along the minus strand of NW_003298863.1, from coordinate 84,281 downwards.
TAGCTATTCCTCCGTGTCCTGCCTTTCAGATATCATGGTGTTGTTATATAATATCTGTCCTTATCTCTTCTTTTTCTGGAATCTATTGTTTTCAGTCATACCACATGTTTCCATCCTCTCATTGGCATAAACCCACAGCAATTCCTTTCATCTCTTTTTTTCCTTCCTTCAATGCTTCTCTGATTGCCTGAATTGTTTTGTCTCTTTTGTTTACCTTCTCAATTTCCCTTTCCTCCGTTGATGTGAATTAGATAACCTTCATTACCTAGAAGCAGGTTTTTGGTAATAGTGTTCCTGTTTTTTGTTTGATTCTTTCACTTTCTTTTGTTTGTAGTTTGTCGCTTGCAATCCTTGTGAGAGCATCTGGCTTTCCACTCTCTTTGCCTGGTCGGTATTCGATTTTGATGTTGTATTTGCTGAGGTGTTCCATCCACCTTATCTGGCGGTTGTTCAGCTCTTTCGTAGTTATGAACGGGACCAGAGTCTTATGGTCGGTTAGAACTCGGACTGGATAGTTGTTGTTCGTAACGTATCTCCTCCATTCCTTTGATGCTTGAACTATCGCTAATAGTTCTTTGTTCACAACATCGTAGTTGCATTCTGCAGGGGTCATTGTCTTAGATCAGTAAGACACTGGCCTCTATTTTCCATCTTCAAATTATTGTAATAGTATACCTGAGCATACATATTTCAGGTGTCTGTTTCTATCATTGTCCTTCAGTTTGGATCGAAATGTACCAATATTGGTGCCCATATTAGATGCGTTCGTATTGTATCATATGCTTTCTGTTCCGTTTCTCCCTATTCCCATTTCTTGTCTTTCTTTGTTAGGTTATAGAGTGGTTTTGCAAGCCTGCTAAATTCCTCTATAAACCTTCGATAAAAGTTGCAGAATCCCATAATGCATTAAGCATCTATTTTGTTGTTTAGTTTGGCCCAATTCCATATTGATGCTATTTTGACAGGGTCAACCTCGACCCCTCTTCGATTAATGATAAATCCGAGGTATTCTGTTTCTTTTTTCTGGAATTTGCATTTTGTATTGCAGCCATGATATTGCTGATATCCTTCTGGTGTTGTTGCATGTTTTCCGAGTAGATGAGTACATCGTCTAAGTATACGATGCAATATATCTTAAGGTACTTATTGAGTACCATGTTGATCCATCTTTGGAATGAAGCCAGTGCATTGGTTAGTCGGAAATGCATAACCAAGTATTTGAAGATTCCGCATCTTGAGGCAAATGTAGTCTTCCATTTGTCTCCTGTGTTGATGCATATATTGTGGTATGTGTCCTTGATATCAAGTTTGGTGAAGTATTTTGCTGACCGTAGACTATCCAGTGCCTCGCCGATTAAGGGTAGTGGATATTGATCTTTCTTAGTAACCGAATTGAGGCCTCTGTAGTCTACACAGAGTCTGATTTTTCTATCTTTCTTTTTGATGAACAGTATTGGAGATCCTCCTGATGTGAAGGAGTCCCTGATCCATCCTCGCTTTAGGTTTTGCTCAATGTACTTCCTAAGTTCTTCGAGCTTTGCTTCTCCTAGTGGGTATAAGTTCTTGTAGGGAATCTCTTTTGTTTTTCCCATTTTTGCGTCTTTGTCGAGATGAATTTTGTGATCAATTCCTGGTCTTCGAGCTGGTAGCTCCGTAGCTTCCTCTTCTTGGAATAGGTTTGTGAATTGATGATATTCCTTTGGAATCAATTCGTTCCATCCCTATTTGCTTTGGTATTTATTGTCTTGAGTTACTAGTTCAGTGCTGATGTTGAATTTTGCTAAGACCACTTTTTCATCTTCTTATATCCAGTTGAGAATTTCTGTCGTATCTTCTCTTCGATAGTACCATCCAAAGGCTTATGCTCTGATTTGTTTAATCTCAATTCTTTTTGTTATATCGGGCTGGTTTTGGTCCGTGCTTCCAAATCCCTTCTCTCCTCTTGTGGTTTCTTCCACTTGATCTACTTCGTGCATATTCTCTTTCTCAATTTTTTCGATGATCAACTCTGCGATTCAATCTCCTTCTTGGACTTCGTCATCCTCTTGAGCCAGGTTGGCCAGGACCACTTTGCTTTCACCTGTATATTCGATGTCAATCACCTCTGCCATGGTCATGAGTGGATGTTTGACTGCTAGCCCACTGCAGGGTGCTATCCGTCCATCGTTGCCTTCTGATAGTTCGATCCCTATTCCTGTCGCAATCGTTGCCTGCCGGTTAGCAGGTATCTTGATTCCTTTATAGCATACAGGTGGTATCCTGCTGCCCTTTTGGAACCCTTAGTCAGCACTTTTGCCTCTTGATCCAGTTTTTGTATCCAGACTCTCTTAACTTGCCACATCCAGGCGAACTTTGCATGCAAAGTGTCTTCTTCCACTTCTCATACCGGTGTCCAGTAGACCACAGGCGAACTGTTCACACATTGTGTCGCACATAGTTCGCTTGTAAAGGTCATCTTGTTCTCGTGCCAATCGATTGTCTGATTATTCTTTCGCAACCATGGCTTCCCGAGGACTATCTCATCGTTCTTGAGATCTGCTACCTGAAAGGTTGCCATTTCCCTATGGCTGTCAATGTCCATAGGTACTGTCACCGTATGGGTTATAGGACTCATTGCGCTTGTCTTTCCATCTGCTAGGTAGACTTTTCTCGCTTTCTTCACTTCTTTAGTGTGGAGGCCGTATTTGTCACAGGTTTCCTTGTCAATGAAATCTTCAGTAGCCCCAGAGTCACGCATTGCATATATTGTTATTTCTTTGTCTTTTTTGTTGTATATCTTTATCTTGATCATCACATGATCCTCGTCTTCTTCTCCTCTTTACGTGTATAGTGCCATATTGTAGTTCACTAACTTGATGGGTTTTCCAGGTCCACATCTTGCGTCTCTCAGAATATGGTTTACTCGGGACCCTCATCGTTTTCCGCCGGTATGGCTTCTGCGATGATTTCGCGAATGTTACTCCTCTTTTAAGCTTGGAAGCGATTATTTCCAGCAGCTCTGGTACCTTGGTATCCACTGTCGGGTCAGTTTCTGCATTCTCATATCTGATGTCCTGCTTTTCCACACATTAAACACAGTTTCCCGTTCATTCTTCTGGCGTATTCTTCCTTAGCCAGGTTCAAAGCAGATTCTGCCCTTGATTTATCCAACCCCATTGGTTTGCCTGGTGGTAATGCTCGACTTTCATCTCGAGCTGCTTACAGTTTGATGGTTCCATCCACATTCCTGGATGATTGGACCACATTGTGTGCTATAGTTTTCTCTGAGCTGTTTCGAACCATATTTAGCTTACTTTCCTTATTGATGGCCCATCTTGGAACACATTCTGCTGTGGTGTAACGCCAGTCGGAGATTCACCACACTTCTCGAAGTCTCTCACTACAGTGTCTCAGGAGGATGATATAGAGAATAGCATCATCAAACTCGGCCTCGTACTCCAATAGTTGGTATTAGTTCCAGTATGCGCAAAAGGTTTGTTTTCCTTGTTGGAGTTTTTGCAGCTTTCATCTTGCATTCTCTTTGACGTTGGGATTCACAAATTTTTCCAAGAGTGTCACCTTGAACTCCTCATATGTGACCCATTCCCTCTGCTTCCTTCCATCTTGGAAGTGCATAATCCATTGTCCCGCGAGTCCTCTTCATAGAGATTCCACATATGGAATCTTGATCTCACCATGGTGTTCTCCATATCCCTTAATGGCAAAATACCCTTCGTATTGTGCCAAGAACATTCGTAGCTTATGTTCTGCCCCTTCGTATGTGTCAGGTTCTTTTACTTTTGGTCGTTGTATGTGGCCTTGTCCTGTGTTTGGTGTTGCTACCGGAAATATCTGAAACCGATCCTCAGTCATTCCAAGTATGCTAGTGCCTGGTGCGGGAGTGGACAGGGCCGGTGGCCCAGATACTGCTGATCCCGACATTCTCTCTGGTCCTGGAGTTCCTACAGGAGTGCTATCAACTGGTGATCCTTTCTCTGGTGTTACTAGGCTTGCTGCCCTTGAGTGCTCTGCCAAAATGTAATCTAGGGCGTCACTGAATCTGCTTATGTTAAGATTTTGATCGTCGATGTCAATATCTCCTTCACTGTCGGGGTTGAAGGATGCTGTCTGGTATCGTTCGGCATCCCACTAGCAGAGACCTTTTAAGATAACAATCCCTGCTTGGATAGTTAGTTCTTGGCGACGTGAAACGATACTTCTCTTCTTCTGATTCTTTCCTTAGTCTTATGATAGTACTAGGCCTCTGCCTACGTTACCAATAGTACAAGACCTGTCTTCTACCAGGAACACCAATAGTAAGCTTTCTCTAACTCTTCTTCGTGAAGAGCTTTTCTTGGCGTAACAATAAAGTTGCAATAAAGATAAAGATTGTGAAGGAGTTTTACATTCGTTTAAAGTAATAAGTAGGAAAAGTACTTAGAACAAAGTCTGAAGAACCTATCCTCCTCTGTCGCATTGGCCTCCTTTTATAGTCTTCTTCCTGCCCATAGTCATATGACCAAAAGTGGTCACATGTGCAAAACCAAATCATAACAAACTAGTCATGTGACCAAGATGGTCATATGCTCAAAACCCATGACTACGTAGCGAGGTCATGTGCAAAAACTCATAAACCAATCATAATACAATAAACAAATCACATGACTCGACTGAGTCATGTGCCTGAAACCCATGACCTCATAAGGAGGTCATGTGCGAAACATAAATCATATACACAAGGCATACCCACAAGGCACACTCACAAGGCATACTCTTCAGGCGTACGTCCCATGACTCATATTTAAGCCATTTGCGAAAGGATCACAAATCCCCTGTATAACAAATTATATGACTCGAATGAGTCCTATATGTGAAACAATAACATACCTGTGACTCATAACCATGTGTCACGTGAAAACCTTTTCCTCGCCAAGCTACATTTGTGATACCTACCCTCTGGCGAGAGGTAGAGCAACTCGAGAAAGAGAGCGATGATAGAGCAGTAATAATTGCAACCACAGAGCGGAAGAACGCCATCCTCCATGAAACCAACGCATACAAAACACAGACATCCTCTAGCAGTAATAGGCAACCACAGCACAAGCCCTTCAACAACTCTGAAGATAATACCCAATAGGTTTTCAAAAGGAAAAGAAAATCCTCCAAAGAATTGAGACGACCGAAAGGAGAATGTTTTGAATGTGGAAAAACAGGACATAGGGTAAAGAACTGTCCAATGCCGAAAAGAACAGGAAAGACAATTAAGCAAGAGGCATCAGCCCATAACATTGAGAGTGATAGTGATGATGTCCAATCTAGCGAATATGAGGAAATCCATATCGGATATATCGATGTGCAATGCAACAATATCAGACCTCCCGCTCTATTTAAAGCATACACTATCCTAGAAGGTACGATTCTGATCAATGGCCAGAGGGCTCAAGTTCTATATGATACTGATGCATTTGGAAAGTACATAATGAGTAATGCCTTTGTCTCCGTCCATGGACTTCTAACCTGAGATCTGAACTAGCCTATACCAGTCAATGTGGCCCTGAAAGGATCATGATTGACAAGCCATAAGACTTGTAGTGCAACTATCTGACTTGGTTCTACCATCCTACCCCCTTAAGAGATGCTAGTTGGAAACCTAGCCAAATACAATGCCCTGATAGGGATGCCATTCCTAAACCGCCACAAAGCCATAATCAGATGTTGGGAATCGACCATCAACTTCCCTGAACAGAAGGTCAGAGTCTCATGTAAACTAACAAGCCAAGAATACAGTGCCACAGACTGTAAAGCAGCTGCCCAATGCCTATTTGATGAATACTCTGATGTTTTTCCTGATCAGATTCCTGAAGAACTACCACCTATGAGGGATGTAAACCACCACATCCGCCTTCAAGACCCCTCTAATCTTAAGAACCAACCAACCTACTCCATCCCTGACACATACAAAAACCCACTATGTAACTGGATAAACCAGCAACAAAGAAGGGGAGTCATCTATCAAGCAGAAGCACCAGGTGCTGCACCTATGTTTGTCCAATCCAAAGCAGATGGCAAAAGAATCTACCCCCTAGTTGACCTCAAACTATGGAATGAAAATACGGTTAGGGACAGTTCCGCTATTCCAAACCACACCCAAATCCTAAATGCAGTAGGACAGGCTAGATTCCAAAGCAAGATTGACCTAAGCAACACCTACTTCCAGACAAGGTTAGATCCAGAAGGTGAATGCTAAAACAGTTTCAAAACACCCTTCGGGAGATTCATTAGGCGAGTTATATTACAAGGTGATATCTTCGCTGATATACGTACCGATATTGTTGCTTAGCTAACCGGACA
>NW_003298863.1:59587-77728 GCF_000151645.1 Tuber melanosporum | reverse complement strand
ACACCCTAAAATCAAAAAGAACACAGGCAATTCTTATGGTAAGTCAACTATGTCTCCCAGTTTCTACCACACCACACTACTGTGACAGCACTACTCACAGACCTTACCGGCAATGCAGAATTTGTCTGGACCCACACGCATGATCAAGTATTTAGTAACATTAATGAATTGATCAAGAATGCAGATGTTATACAGCCTATCAACTACAGTAGACCAGACCCGATATGGCTCATTACTGATGCATCAGATGTTGGAGTTGGAGCATGGATTGGACAAGGAGCTTCACATGAAATGGCAAGACCGGCGGCATTGCACAGCAGGAAGTTCACTAATTCATAAATAAACTATGAAACCACAGACAAGGAAGTCCTTGCAGTGATCGATGCTCTTGCCACTTTCAACCTCATCCTGATAGGCAATACCTTCACCATTATTACCGACCACCAACATCTCACTAACCTTAAGATGGAAAACGTCCCTGGAGGAAGAAGAACACGATGGATAAGAGAAATCAGCAAACATGATGCAAAAATCATCTATACCCCTAGAAGAACTAACTATTTAGCTGATGCTCTCTTCCACCTTTATGAGAACCAAACGCTCACATACCCTCCTCTTATTTATGACCATACAAGACAAAGTAAAGATAGCCCTAACAACACCACCTATGAACAAGAACCATCGTTAGCTACCACCAGTACTGCCCCTCTCCCCAATCCTTTCTCTTACACCATGGACAAAGCTGCTGAAACACAACGAGGAAAAGATATCGATGACAAATAGAACGATGATTGCACTCTCCACAGCATACCTCCTCATGAGCTTGAACAAAGTAGAATCCACTCGTCCCACTGTTACCTTGACACCTGCCCCTTTCACCAGACTGAAGTCAAATTCGGCAACAGATACCAGAGACCATACTATACTTCTGCTGATGATTCCAAAAATACTAGCTTCGATACTGCAGAAGGAGCAGAAGATATGATGGTTGAAGTTAATGATGAATCAACCCAATCTCCTCTTACACGTAATCCCACCCCAAGATGACACCAAGGTCTTGAAGAACTCGAATAAGCAGCAGCCTATGTGGATGCCATATCTTACCTACACCCTCCGCAGTCAGCACCACCATCCTCTCCCCCCATAATAGATTCACGACCACTATATGGTAGATACTTACAAGTATACAACAATGAAATAATTGTTTCAGTCATGTCTCCCACAATTCCTGAACAACACCAACAGCTCTGTAAAACCTTTGAAGAAGTGGAAAACCCAATCGAACCGACATGAACATCCCTCATTGAGGATGAATGAGATGTTAGATCAACTACAGAAGAATTAACCTCCTCTTTCCGAAGCTAGAAGATTGCTGGATATCACCATGACACTATTTACTTCAAAGCTATGAATAGTTCTAGACATGAAGATCTTGCTCCCTACAACATATCCAATGGAATGGTCTATACAAGTACCCATTATGGTGAACATTACCTATACATCCCGAAAGGCCATATGTTCAATGGAATGACTATTAGGGAATATGTCATTACCGAAATCCAAAACAAAGGATACCATAGTGCAGACCGCAACCTCCAATATGTCTTAGAATATGTTTACTGACCTGAGATACGAAAGGATTTCCGCGACTTTGTCAAACAATGTGAACTCTGCCAGGCAAACAAGGAAGGAATACAACTACCAGAAGGGAAACCACAGGCCCTTCAGTTACCTTGCGAAATATTCGAATCGTATACCATCAATTCTGCAGGACCATTGAACAAGTCCACCAGATATGACACCATCTTGGTAGCAGTAGATCAGTTTTCTGGATACACATAGCTCATACTGATGAAGGGCACTGACTCCTCTAAAGACACCTGGTATAAGCTCCAATGATACCTATTTACCCCTCTTGGATACCCATTATCTATTGTCAGTGTTGCTGATCTCCACTTCACCACTAGATTCTAGAAACAAACCTTGACCTCCCTTGGATTAAATCATATTATGGCCACCACTGGACATGATGGGACTAATGGCCAAGCAGTACAAAGGATCCACGATGTCAAGACTGGAATAAGGAACATGATCAAGGAGCGACAGACTAACAGGGAACCAGCCCTCACTGAACTCGCTGCATATATCAACGCCAGATATTCAGACATCTTAGGAATGTCTCCATACAAGGCAATCTTCGGCAGCCATTACCCTCTCCTACCTACAATCCTATTCATGAATTCCTCAGTCCCTGCCTCAGATGACCATTTAAACCACCATCTATCTATCTAGAATGATGTCTTCTAAGCTGTTAATTCTGCCCGATTCTGGAGTACCACTACTACTCAGAAGCGACGACGCAAGCATGTTCCTATCCCATCCAGTGATATGCTCATGGTGCATGGAAACATGTTTATTACCAATGTTGGACAAAGCAAGAAACTACAATCCCAGTGGCGAGGACCTTTCAAGATTGTATTTTTTAATAAGTATTGTAACCGGTACAGGTACTCGGTTATTGGTTTGTTTTAAGTATCGTTTGATACTTGGTTTTATTTTATGTTTTGTTTTAAGTATCGCTTGATACTTGGTTTGTTTTAAGTATCGTTTGATACTTGGTTTTGTTTTATGTTTTGTTTTAAGTATCGCTTGATACTTGGTTTGTTTTAAGTATCGTTTAATACTTGGTTTTGTTTTATATGTGGTTTTAAGTATCGATTGATACTTGGCTTGTTTTAAGTATCATTTGATACTAGGTTTTGTTTTATGTTTTGTTTTAAGTATCACTGTGATACTTGGTTTGTTTTAAGTATCGTTTGATACTTGGTTTTATGTTTTGGTTTAAGTATCGCTTTGATACTTGGTTTGTTTTACCAAAGAGTATCAATTTATACCTTTGTTAAGTTTCGTTCATGCTAGACATGAACCGATTTGTGTATTTAAAGACCGCCTATTTCTATGATAGAAAAGGCAGACTTCGACAGACAGTATTTCAATATACTTGGTTGAACGGTTACTTCTTTGTTCCTCAGTATACCCTCGAAGCCTCCTTTAGTTCTTAGCTCTCGCCTACTCTCTGGAAGAGCAGGCCACCTACCAACTATCGTATCTATTATCGTTAACGTGATTAGCACGTTGCGAACATGTTACATTTTTTTAACCTCAGCAAGTGGTTAAGAACCTGTCCCCAGATTTAGGCCTGATCAACCTATCGATATCCACCTCAGAACACTAGCGGAGAGAAGCGGCAGAATCACAGCACATTCGGCTTCATCTCAAACCCAAGATAGAGTCTTTGACGACCAGGAGTGGGAAGCAAATCCCACAGCAAGACCTTACAAGAAAGAAACAACCCGGGCGCTCTGCTAAAGAGCCGGGCGATCCTGCAAACACGGAAGATACACAACCTCCAGGAGAATTCCCTTCTACTCCAGCAAAGAAGCCTTCCTTTGAACCTCCAATCGACCCCGAATCCAGTAGCGAATCAGATATGGCTAGTACAGGAGGAGGGCCTTCTGGAGGAAGGAAATCTCTGGCAAGGCCTGAAGAAGAGGAGGTACCCGCAGCATTTGAACCCCCTAAGTTTAAACTCCACCTTCCAGCAAAGTTCACAGGAGAAGGAAAAGATCTCAAACCTGAAGCCTTTGACCGATGGGCAACTGAACTCTCACAATTCCTACTCTTACAAGGAAAAGATGTGGAAGACCCTACAACCGGACTTATCATTGGATCATTCTGCGAAGGAAAGGCAACCGACGCATACCACCAATGCTATAAGGATTATGGCGGAAACATAAAATTAAGAGGAACTACTGTCCTTGATTACCTGAAAGGACGATTCCAATCCTCTATAACCAACGACCTCCTATACAACAAATTCAACCAGCTCCAGCAAGTTAACGGAACGCATGTCAAGCGAATCACCGATGTTGCTACGGACCTAGAGATGTATAAGGACCGAATGGAGACCGGCAGTATCTCCAATTACATCCTGAACCGATGATTCTACGACACCATGTACCCTACCCTCAGGCGAGAAGTAGAACCACTCGAGGAGGATGGCAATGAAATTGCAGTAATAATTGCAAGAGCAGAACGAAAGGACGCCATTCTCCATGAGACCAAGGCCTACAAAACACAGACACCATCTAATAGGAACAGCCAGCCACGACACAAAGGCTCCGGCAACTCTGAAGACGATACCCCACGGGTTTTCAAGAAGAAAACCAAATACTGCAAAGAATCAAGTCAGCAGAAGGGAGAATGTTTTGAAGGTGGAAAAACAGGATACATGGCAAAGAACTGTCCTACGAAGAAAGGGAAAGGAAAGACAATTAAGCATGAGGCATCGGCCAACAATGTTGAAAGTGATAATACCCAATTCAGCGAATATGAAGAAATCCATATCAGATATATCGATGTGGAATGCAACAGTGTTCGACCCCCGGCTACATTCAAAGCACACACCGCTCTGGAAGGTACTATCCTGATCAATGGTAAAAGGGCTCGAGTCCTATTCGACACTGGCGCAATCGGAAGAGATATGATCAGTCATACCTTTGTCTCTGTCCATGGACTCCCCACGCGAGACCTTAACCAACCCATACCAGTCAATATGGCAGTAAAAGGATCACGATCCACAAGCCATAAAACCTGTAGTGCGAACATTCGACTTGGTTCTGCAGTCCTACCCCCCCAGGAAATGCTGGTTGGAAATTTAGCCAAATACGATGCCCTAATAGGCATGCCATTCCTGAATCGCTACAAAGCTATAATCAGGTGTAGGGAATCAACTATTGATTTCCCAGAGCAGAAGGTTAGAGTCTCATGCAAGCCAACAAGCGGAAAGTACCGAGCCGCAGTCTGTGAAGCAACTGCCCAACAGCTATTGGATGATTACTCTGATGTTTTCCCTGATCAAATACCTGAAGGTCTACCGCCTATGAGAGAGGTGAAGCAACATATCAGCCTCCGAGACCCCTCTAATCTCAAGAACCAACCCACCTACACTATTCCTGACGCATATAAAGGTCCACTTTGTGATTAGATCAACCACCAACAAAGAAGAGGAGTCATCTACCGGGCAGAAGCCCCGGGTGCCGCTCCTATGTTTGTTCAACCCAAAGCAGATGGCAAAAGAATCTGCTCCTTGGTTGACCTTAAGCTACGGAACTAAAACACAGTTATGGACAGCTCCGCTATCCCAAACCAAACCCAGATTCTAAATGCAGCTGGACAGGCTAGATTCCGAAGTAAGATTGACCTAAGCGATGCCTACTTCCAAACAAGGTTAGATCCAGAAAGCGAACGCTATAACAGTTTCAAAACACCCTTCAGAAGTTTCATTAGCCGAGTTATATTACAAGGTGATATGAATGCTCCTGCCACCTTTATACGAATTATGGAAAACCTCCGAAGCGAATACCTCTACCATTTTGTTCTGGTCTACATTGATGATATTTTCATCTTCTCGAACACCGAAATATAACATGCCTACCATATAGGATTGGTTTGTACCAAAGGGAAGCTAAATTCTACGCTAGCAGAAACAAATCAATTCTGTTTGCCGATAAACTGGATATCCTAGGACATGTTATAAAGGATGAAGGGATACACGCAGCCCCTTGAAAAATAGCCTGTTTAATGGAATGGTCAAAACCCCGGAATCAAAAGGAACTTATGCGATTCCTAGGACTAGTCAACTATATTTCCCAGTTCCTCCCACACCACGCCAATGTGACAGCGCCGCTTTCAGACCTTACCGGCAATGCAGAATTTATCTGGACCCACACTCATGACCAAGCCTTTACCAACATCAAGGAATTGATTAAAAACGCCAACGTTATTCAACCTCTCCACTAAAGTAAACCAGAACTGATATGGCTTATTACTGATGCATCGGATGTTGGAGTTGGAGCATGGGTTGGGCAAGGGGCCTCACATAAAACGGCAAGACCGGCGGCATTACACAGCAGGAAGTTCACTAATTCACAGATGAACTATGGAACATACAAGGAAGCCCTTGCTGTGATTGATGCTCTAGCCGCTTTCAACCACATCCTGATGGGCATTACCTTCACCATTATTACCGACCACCAACCCCTTACTAACCTTAAAACCAAAAGGATCCCTGGAAGGAGAAGAACAAGATGGATAGGAGAGATCAGCAAATACGATGCAAAAATCATTTATACCTCTGGAAGAACGAACTATTTAGCTGATGCTCTCTCCCACCTATATGAGAACCAAGAACTCACAGACCCTCCTCTTGTTCATGACCACACAAGGCAAAGCGAAGACAGCCCTGACGACACCTCCTATGAACAAGAACCATCGATGGCCACTGCCAGCTCTGCCGCTCCCTCCAATCCTTTCTCTTACACCATGTACAGAGCTGCCAGAAATGAACAAGGAAAGGACATTGACGAAGAATGGAAAGACAATTGCACGCTCCGCAGCACACCTCCCCACGAACTTGAACAAAGCAGACTCCACTGGTCCCACTGTTACTATGACACCTGCCCTTTTGACCAGACGGAGATTAAGTTCGGAAACAGGTACCAGCGACCGTACTATATGCCTGCTGATGCTTCCAAAGACACCAGCTTCGACACCGCAGAAGGAGAAGAAGAGATGATCGATGAAAATGAGTCAACTCAATCTCCTCATATCCTTAATCCTGCTCCAACACGATACTAAGGACTTGAAGAACTCGAACAACCAGCAGCCTACGTGGATGCAATATCCTATTTACACCCCCCACAGTCAGCCCCGCCATCCTCTGCTCCCATAATCGATTCACGACCACTATATGGTGGACCCTTACGAATAGATAACAATGAAACCATTGTCTCGGTCATACCCCCTACTATTCCCGAGCATTGGCGTCAACTCTATGAAGCCTTAGAGGAGGATGAAGCCCCTATCGAACCAACCAGAGGATCCCTAATCGAGGATGAACCAGATGTTAGATCAACCACTGAAGAATTAACCTCCTCTTTCCGAAGCCAAATGATAGCAGGATACCGCCATGACCCGATTTACTTCAACGCCATGGATAGCTCCAGGCATTGAGACCTCGCCCCTTACGACATATCTAACGGAATGGTCTTTACCAGCACCCGTTACGGTGAACATTGTCTATACATACCAAAAGGCCATATGTTCAATGGAATGACTATTAGAGAATATGTGATATCTGAGATTCGCAACAAAGGACACCACAGTGCGGACCGCAACCTTCAATATGCCTCAGAATATGTTTACTGGCCTGAAATGCGACAGGACTTCCGCGATTTTGTCAAACAATGTGAACTCTGCCAGGCAAATAAGGAGCGAATACAACTACCGGAAGGAAAAGCACAGACCCTCCAACTACCATGTGAAATATTTGAATCATATGCCATCGATTTTGCCGGACCATTCAATAAATCCGCTGGATATGACACTATCTTGGTAGTTGTGGACCGATTCTCTGGATATACATGGCTCATACCAATGAAACTTACCGATTCCTCCAGAGACACCTGCAATAACCTCCAACGATACCTGTTTACCCCCCATGGGTGCCCCTTATCTATTGTCAGTGATGCTGATCCCCACTTTACCTCCAGATTCTGGAAGCAAACCTTAACCTCCCTTGGAATAAACCACATTATGGCCACCCCTGGACACAACGAGACTAATGGCCAGGCAGAACGGAAAATCGGCGAAGTTAAGACCGGAATTAGGAACATGATCAATGAACAACAACCCAACTGGAAACCAGCCCTTGTTGAGCTCGCTGCATATATCAATGCCGGATTTTCAGACACCTTGGGAATGTCACCATACAAGGCAGTCTTTGGCCGTCAATACCCCCTCCTACCGACAACACTATTTAAGAACTCCGCAGTCCCTGCCTCTGATGACCATCTAAACCACCACCAAGCAATTCGGAACGATGCCTACCAAGCTGTTAAGGCTGCCCGATTCCGTAGTACCACTACTGCCCAGAAACGACGACGTAAACATGTCCCCATCTTACCAGGAGACATGCTCATGGTACACGGTAACATGTTCACTACCAATGTCGGACGCAGCAAGAAACTGCAACCCGGATGGCGAGGACCCTACAAAGTCATATTCTTTGACGAGCATACTGAGAACTACACTGTCCAGATAAATGGACTCATGTACCACCCATACTGCAGTCTTTCACACCTCAGCTGTCCAGCGATTCCATCCAAATGACGACTCCAAGTTTCCTGGAAGAACCCACTCTCAGCCTGTACCTATCATCATCGATAAGAAAGATGAATGGGAAGTTGAAGAAATCAGAGACCACTGCCTTTGGCATGGAAATGATCAGTTCCTAGTTAAATGGAAAGGATATCCGACGAGCGAAAATAGTTGGGAACCACTGGAAGGACTAGAGCACGCTATGGATATGGTGAACAGATGGTGGAAAGACAACATGCCAAATGAATCCCTCCCCCCAACAATCAATTATATCACCATGTGCTAGACACCTACAATACCAGAAACTAAGCAATGGTAAGCAGAACTCGAAGCTAGAGATGGATTTTGGGCACCACAATTTGAGTCGGAGTTCGAAAGCAGCGATGAGGAGAATCAGGCGATGGAGCAGGCTCTCTACAACTTTATCTAGTCACCAATCACCATCCGAATACCATAACGATGTCAAACTATGTGGAGCTCAATGTGAGGCTGCGACAACTGATTGTTGGACTGTTGTTGAACCGCGATGCTATCCAACTTGAAGACTATTTCGAAAGTCCTCTAGATAGATTACTGTCCTGATTGCGATCACGCTTGGGTTGATGTACAACGCGAATCTGGTATTCGTGACTACTGTGATTTACATTTCTTTGAGTCTAAGTGTTTCCTTAGGGTTTCTTCCTGCCCCTGGTGTGATACTTATGATGAAGAATTTATAGTAGAAACTGAGGCCATGAGTTTCTCGGAATCCAATTTTGATGATTATTAGGTTTTGTTTGTTTAAACAGTTATTTTGTTTTGGGGAATGTAACCGGTATGGGTACTCGGTTATTGGTTTGTTTCAAGTATCGTTTGATACTTGGTTTTATTTTATGTTTTGTTTTAAGTATCGCTTGATACTTAGTTTGTTTTAAGTATTGTTTGATACTTGGTTTTGTTTTATGTTTTGTTTTAAGTATCGCTTGATACTTGGTTTGTTTTAAGTATCGTTTGATACTTGGTTTTGTTTTATGTTTTGTTTTAAGTATCGCAGTGATACTTGGTTTGTTTTAAGTATCGTTTGATACTTGGTTTTATGTTTTGTTTTAAGTATCGCTTTGATACTTGGTTTGTTTTACCAAAGAGTATCAATTGATACCTTTGATTAGTTTCGTTCATGCTAGACATGAACAGATTTGTGTATTTAAAGACCGCCTATTTCTATGATAGAAAAGGCAGACTTCGACAGCCAGTATTTCAATATACTTGGTTGAACGGTTACTTCTTTGTTCCTCAGTACACCCTCGAAGCCTCCTTTAGCTCTTAGCTCTCGCCTCCTCTCTGGAAGAGCAGGCCACCTACCAACTATCGTATCTATTATCGTTAATGTGATTAGCACCTTGCGAACACGTTACAAGTATACAGAAAGCTACACTGTCCAGATGGATAGATGCATGTACCGCTGGAACACTGCCATTTTTCATATCCCAGCTCTCAAGAGGTTCTACTCAAATAATGATGCCAAGTTCACTAGAAGAATCCACTTTCGACACGTACCTATCATTGTTAATAAGAAGGATGAATGGGAAGTTGAAGAAATCCAGGACTACCACCTTTAACATGGGAATAATCAGTTCCTGTTCAAATGGAAGGGATACCGAACCAGCGAAAACAGCTGGGAACCACTAGAAGGCAAGGAGCATGCTATCGATATAGTGAACGAATGGTGGAAAGACAACATGTTGAACGAATCCCTCCCTCCAACGATAAATTACATCACAATATGCTGGACACCAACGATGCTAGAAAGTGAACGATGGCAGATGGAACTCGAAGCTAGAGATGCATTTTAGGCAGCTTACTTTAAGTCAAAATTTGAAAGCAGCAAGGAGGAAAATCAGGCTATGGAGCAGGCTCTCGACAACCTTATCTTATCACCACCCACCATCCAAATACCATAATAATGTCAAACTCTGTAGAACTCAATGTGAGGCTATGACAACAGATTGTGGGACTGTTGTTGAACCATGATATTATCCAACCTGAAGACTACCTCGCGATCCTCTTGGTGGACTACTATCCTGATTGCAATAACACTTGAGTAGATGTGAAGCATGAATCTAGTATTCCTGACTACTGTGATCTGCATTTCTTTGAGTCCTAATGTTTTCTTAGAATTTCATTTTGTCCCTGGTGTGACGCTTATGATGAAGAGCTTATAGTGGAATCTGAAGCCTTTTGTTTCTCAGACTCCGCTTTTGATGATTATTAGGTTTTGTTTGTTTAAACAGTTGTTCTGTTTTGGAGAATGTAACCGGTGTGGGTACTCGGTTATTAGTTTTGTTTTATGTTTTGTTTTAAGTATTGCATTGATAGTTGGTTTGTTTTAAGTATCATTTGATACTTAGTTTTGTTTTGTGTTTTGTTTTAAGTATCGCTTTGATACTTGGTTTGTTTTAAGTATCATTTGATACTTAGTTTTGTTTTATATTTTGTTTTAAGTATCGCTTTGATACTTGTTTTGTTTTAAGTATCGTTTGATACTTAGTTTTGATTTATATTTTGTTTTAAGTATCGGTTTGATACTTGGTTTGTGTTACCAAAGAGTATTGCTTGATACCTTCAATTAGTTTCATTCATGCTAAACATGAACAAATTTGTGTATTTAAAGACCACCTGATTCTACGATGGAAAAGCCAAACTTCGACAGACAGTATTTCAATATACTTGATTGAATGGCTACTTCTTTGTTTCTCAGTATGCCTTCGAAAACTTCTTTAATTCTCAGCTCTCACCTCCTCTCTGGTAGAGCAGGCTACCTGCCAACTATCGTACTATTTACCAATACCATGACTAGCACCTTGCGAACATATTACATTCTTTGTCTATGGTTCCATAGTTCATTTGCGAATTAGTGAACTTCCTACTGTGCAATGCCACCTGTCTTGCCATTTCATGGAAGGCTCCTTGACCAACCTATACTCTAACTACAACATCCAATGCATCAGCAATCAGCCATATTAGTTCTGCTTTACTGTATTCAATAGGTCACATGACGTTGGCGTTTCTAATTAATCTCTTAATGTTGGTAATGGAGACACAGTTACAGCAGCATGATGAGGTAGAAACTGCGAGATGTAGTTGATAAGTCCTAGGAACTGCATAAGTTTCTTTTGATTCTGGGATGTTGTCCATTCTGTTAAACAGGATATCTTTCCCGAGTCAAGATGTATTGCATCATTATCTATTACATGTACCAGGATTTCAAGCCTATCGGCAAACAGAATTGACCTGTTCTGGCTAGCATAGAATTTGGCTTCTCTTAGATTATCACATACTAAACCTATATGGTATGTGTGTTCTATCTTGGAATCTCACTAGATAAGGATGTTGTCGATATATACACATACCAAGTAGTAGAAGAATTAACTTAATTGGTTTTCCATAATTTGCATGAAGGTAGTGGGTGCATTCATCTCTCCTTGTAACATAACTCAGCTAATGAAGCTTCCAAAGGGTGTTTTGAAACTGTTATAGTATTCACTTTCTAGGTCTATCCTTGTCTCGAAATAGGCATCGCTTAGGTCAATCTTGTATCTGTATCTAGCCTGTCCTACTGCATTTAGTATCTGGGTTTGGTTAGAGATAGCGGAACTGTCCATAACCGTGTTTTTGTTCCGTAGTTTGATGTCGACCAAGGGGCAGATTCTTTTGCCATCTGCTTTAAGCTGAACAAACATTCATGTAGCACGTGATGCTTCTGCTAGGTAGATGACTCCTCTTCTCAGTTGTTGGTTTATCCAGTCACATAACTGGTTTTTGTATGCGTCAGGGATGGAATAAGTTGGTTGGTTCCTTAGATTAGAGAGGTCTTAGAGGCGGATGTATTGGTTCACTTCCCGAATAGGTAGTAGTTCTTCTGGGATCTGATCTGGGAAAACATCAGAGTACTCATTCAATAGGCATTTGGTAATTGCTTCACTGACTGCAGCTCTGTATTCTCTGCTTGTTGGCTTGCATGATACTCTCACTTCTTGGTCTGGGAAATCGATAGTAGACTCCCCACATTTAATTATAGCTTTGTGGCAGTTCAGGAATGGCATCCCAATCAGGGCATCATATTTGGCTAAGTTTCCAACCAGTGTCTTTTGAGGGGGTAGGGTAGTGGAACCAAGCCGAATAGTTGCACTATAAGTCTAATGGCTTGTTGATCACGACCCCTTAACTGCCATATTGACTGGTGTGGGCTGGTTAAGGTCTCCAGTAGGGAGCTCATAGATAGAGACAAAGGCATTACTGATTATATCCCTTCCAATCGTACCAGTATCAAACAAGACTCATGTCTTTTATCCATTGATTAGGATAGTACCTTCAAGGCCACTATGCGGTTTGATGGTAGCCAGTGGTCAGCCACTATTCCATTCTACATCAATATATCCAATATGGATTTTGTCATGCTCGCTGAATTGGGTATCGTCACTATCGCTTTCAATGTTGTTGGCGGATGCCTCTTGTTTCATAGCTTTTCCTTTTCCTTTCTTAGTAGGATAATTCTTTATCATATGTCCTGTCTTTCAACATTCAGAGCATTCACCCTTCTGGCGTCTCGATTCTCTAGTAGACTTCGTTTTCTTCTTGAAAATTTGGGGTGTTTCTTCTTCGGATTTGTTAGAGGGTTTGTACTGGGGTTGCCTATTACTGCTAGAGGATGATTGTGCTTTGTAGGTCTTAGTTTCATGGTGCATAGCATCCTTTCATTCTGCCCTTGCAATTATTACTGACATAATATCACCATCTTCTTTAAGAGGTTCTACTTCTCGCCAGAGGGTAGAGTGTATAGCATCGTAGAATTACAGCTTGAGGATATAGCTGGAGATGCTTTCTTTCTTTATTCAGTCCTTATATATCAGGAGATCTGTAGCAATATCTGTATTTCTTTTGACATGCACAAGGCTGACTTGGTGAAGTTGGTTGTATTTATTGTACAGTAAGTCATTTGTGATGGAAGATTGAAACCGATCCTTAAGGTATTCAAGTCCTGTAGATCCTCGCAATCTCACATTTCCACCATACTCCCCACAGTATTGATGGTATGCGTCGGTTGCCTTTCCTTCGCAGAATGATCCAATATCTATTTCGGATATAGGATTTTCCATGTCTATCTCTTGTAAGAGAAGGTAGTACGTAGGTTCAGTTGTCCATCAGTCGAAGGCTTTAGGTTTGAGGTCTTTTCATTCTCCAGTGAACTTCACTGGGAGGTGGAGTTTGAACTTAAGTTGACCAGGAAATCCGGGTTTATCCTCCTCCTGTGCAGGAGTCTTTCCTCTACCCGCAGGCCCACCTCCTCCTGTATTGGTCATGTCTGATTTACTACTAGTCTCAAGGTCAATTGGAGGATTAGGCGTAGTGTAACGAATGTGGCATGGCATGGTGAAGGTTTTCACATGATGCATAATTATGAGTTATAGATATGTTATTGTTTTGTGCATATGAACACATTTGGATCATATGATGTGATGGATTGATGGGTTTTGCATATGACTCAAATATGAGTCATGAGATGTGTGTCTGGCAAGTATACTTTGTGACTATGCCTTGCGGGTATGCCATGCGCATATGATTTATGTTTAGCACATGACCTCGTTATGGGGTTATTGGTTTTGTGCATGTGACTCATTCAGGTCATATGACTTGTTTATTGTGTTATGATTGGTTTATGAGTTTTCACATATGACCTTGCTACGAGGTCATGGGTTTTGAGCATGTGACAACTTTGGTCACATGACTAGTTTGTTATGATTTGATTGCACACAGGTGACCACTTTGGGTCATATGACTATGAGCAGGAAGAACATTATTTAAGGAGGCCGGTAGAACCAAAGAGGATAGGTTCTTCACGCTTTGTTCTAGGTACTTTGCCTACTTATTACTTCAACGAATATAAAACACCTTTATGATCTTTATCATTATTGCAACCTTTATTGTTACGCCAAGGAAAGCTCTTCACGAAAGAAGAGTTAGAGCAAGCTTATAATAGGCGTTCCTAATGAAAGACAAAGGTCTGGTACTATCAGTAACATAGGCAGAGGCCTAGTGCTATTATAAGAAAAAGGAAGGAAGAAGAAGAAGAGAAGTATTGTTCCCCATCACCAAGAACTAACTATCTGAGGAGAGATCGCTACAGGTAGGCTTGTTTACTGCACTAGGTGAAAATTCTTCTAGGAATCATGGGCCTTCCATGTTTGCGAATTCTTCTGGTCCTTTTGCAGAGCGTCGGGATTGTCTCTTCCTGGTAAGGTCTTGCTGTGGGATCTGCTTCTCACTCCTGGTTGTCAATGATTCTATATTGCTATTGAGACAAACCTGAATGTACTGTAATTCTGCCGCTTCTCTCTACTAGTATTCTGAGGTGGATGTCGATAGGTTGATCAAGCCTAAATCCGGTGACAGGTTCCCAACCACTGGCTGATGTTAACAAAATGGAATGTATTCGCACGGTGCTAATCACGTTATTGGTAACAGATACGATACTTAACTGGTGGCCTGCTCTTCCGAGAGGAGGCGAGAACTGAGAACTAAAGAAGGCTTCGAGGGTGTACTGAGAAACAAAGAAGTAACCGTTCAACCAAGTAAATTGAATTACTATCTGTCGAAGTCTGCCGTTTCCATCATAGAAACAGGCGGTCTTTAAATACACAATTCTGTTCATGTCTAGCATGAACAAAACTAATCAAAGGTGTCAAGCAATACACTTTAGTAAAACAACTTTAGTATCAAAATGATACTTAAAATAAAACATAAAACAAAACCAAGTAACTAACGATACTTAAAACAAACCAGATATCAAAGCAATACTTAAAACAAAACATAAAACAAAATCAAGTATCAAAGCAATACTTAAAACAAAACATAAAACAAAACTAATAACCAAGTACCAGTACCAGTTACACCTTGGTACGGTTACTCGTACTCGAGGAGTGTCCAAGTTACATAATTCTTGTCATAATCGGCTATTTTAACCCAAGATCAGGGGACCTTAAAGCAGAACAGTAGCCGTGATTCCATGATTCAGCTCGGCTTGGATCTCTCCAATCATATCTAAAATTCATGGTAAAGCTTTAAGTACTCCCTCGAAGGTAATTATGTGATTCTCCTTGTCTCTGCAATAAAAAATCAAGATGGTGGTAATCCCATAAGTGGCAAAGACACTGTGGTCGGGTTTAAATTTTAATGTCAAAAATGCTAATCCATTTGGGTAGTTGTGATAGGAAAAACCCTCCTGTTTGGAAGAGATGTGATACTCAGGATATTGTAAAATCCGTACTGCCCAGTATGGTCTTCATAGAAACAAGAAACTCTCTGTGAATTTTGTCACAATTATCAAAATAGACTAGTGATAGTATTCCTTACCTCCCACATGGCAGCATGATAATAACATCGTAGTTCAGGTTAATTGTACTAACTACGGTAACTCTGTGTGGAGCAGGAGACAGGGCTGCAATGGTACAATGACATCTTAAAAGAATTCTAAATTACTATATTGTCACTTTTTCCGAAACACACTGAAGAGTGCCAAAACATGGACAATTAACTACTCAGTAGTCCATTTCTACTACAATAAAATATCATAAAATAATGAAGAAAATTTGTATAAGTTTCTTTTTATGAGAATTATTCTATTACTTAATAAAAATAATAAACATATGATATTTGCAGGAGCTGTGTCTTTATTTATCTTCTCATAGTATGACATATTAATAGCAAAGCTTCATCAAAGTTTGCCAAATTTATATGGGAGCTTGGGGGCAAGAATTAACAATCAAATTTAATAAAAATAAATACTAGCCTTGTAAAATGAGTGGATAAAATAAATAGAAATTGTAAGAAGATTTTTCCTTTAAAATATCTGCTTCTAATGATTTTTAATAATTTTAAACAATAATATTTTATTGTCTTTTTACGGCTATCATATTGAATATACCGACTGTTTTGAAAAAAAGAGGTTTAAGACAATACTTTTAAATAGTTGGTTTAGCAAGAAACAGACACAATACGTGGAAGTCGTTCCTTCATAATGTAAAGAACCAAGGAAGCAGGAACGTCACCAGGAATGTAACCAGTATGGGTACTCGGTTATTAGTTTTGTTTTATGTTTTGTTTTAATTATCACTTTGATACTTGGTTTGTTTTAAGTATCGTTTGATACTTAGTTTTGTTTTATATTTTGTTTTAAGTATCGCTTTGATACTTGGTTTGTTTTAAGTATTGTTTGATACTTAGTTTTATTTTATGTATTGTTTTATGTATTGTTTTAAGTATCGTTTTGATACTTGGTTTGTTTTACCAAAGTGTATCGCTTGATACCTTTGATTAGCTTCATCCATGCTAGACATGGACAAGATTTGTGTATTTAAAGACCACCTGATCCTATGATAGAAAAAGGCAGACTTTGACGACAGTATTTCAATATACTTGGTTGAACAGTGTAACAATGCCTCCTTAGATAGTTAGTTCTTAGCGACGAGGAATGATACTTCTCTTCTCTTTCTTCTTCTTTCTTGGTCTTACGGTAGAGCTAGGCCTCTAGCTAGGTTACTGATAGTACAAGACCTTTGTCTTCTATCGGGAATGCCTGTCATAAGCTTTCTCTAACTCTTCTTCATGAAGAACATTCCTTGACGTAACAATAACGTTGCAATAAAGATAAAGATCATAAAGGTGTTTTATATTCGTTAAAGTAATAAGTAGGAAAAGTACTTAGAATAAAACGTGCAGAGCCTATCCTCCTCAGCCACATCGGCCTCCTGATATAGTGTTCTTCCCGCCTGTAGTCATGTGACCCAAAGTGGTCACATGTGCGAAATCAAATCATAACAAACTAGTCATGTGACCAAGATTGTCACATGCTCAAAACCCATGACCTCATAATGAGGTTATGTGTAAAACTCATAAACCAATTATAACGCAATCAACAAGTCATATGACTCGACTGAGTCATATGCGTGAAATCCATGACATCATAACAAGGTCATGTGTGAAACATAAATTGTGTGCGCCAGGCCTACCCGCAAGGAACACTCACAAGGCATACTCGCCAAGCGGACTCCCATGACTCATATTTGAGCCATGTACGAAAGCATCACAAATCCCACACATAGCAAATCATATGACTCGAATAAGTTATATGTATGAAACAATGATATACCTGTGACTCATAACCATGTGCCACGTGAAAACCTTTTCCACACCAAGCCATATTCGTGATAAACTGTTACTTCATTGTTCCTTAGTACACCCTCAAAGCCTTCTTTAGTTCTCAGCTCTCGCCTTCTCTCTGGAAGAACAGGCTACCTGCCAACTATTGTATCTATTACTATTAACGTTATTAGCACCTTGCGAACATGTTACATTTTTTTAACCTCAGCAAGTTGTTAAGAACCTGTCTCCAGATTTAGGCCTAATCAACCTATCGATATCCACCTTAGAACGCTAGTAGAGAGAAGCGGCAGAATCATGGCATATTCGGCTTCATCTCAAAACTAACATAGAGTTATTGACGACTCGGAGTGGGAAGCAAATCCCACAGCATGACCTTTCAAGAAGGAAACAACTCCAGTGCTCTGCTAAGGAGCTTGGAGAACCTGCAAACATGGAAGACACACAACCTCCAGCAGAATTCCCTTCTATACCAGCAAAAACGCCTTCCATTGAACCTCCGATCGACCCCGAATCCAGTAGTCAATCAGATATGGCTAGAACAGGTAGAAGGCCTTCAGGAGGAGGAAAATCCCGGGCTCGACCTGAAGAAGAAGAAGTACCTGCAGCATTTGAACCCCCTAAGTTCAAACTCCACCTCCCAGCAAAGTTTGCAGGAGAAGCAGAAGACCTCAAACCTGAAGCTCCGCCGATGAGTGGCTTGTGTCAAGTATTGGTTTACTTCTC
>NW_003298863.1:0-59390 GCF_000151645.1 Tuber melanosporum | reverse complement strand
AATCCACTGTTCTTGATTACCTGAAAGGCCGATTCCAATCCTCTATCACCAATGACCTCATATACAACAAGTTCAACCTGTTCCAGCTGGTTAATGGAACGTATGTCAAGAGAATCACAGATGTAGCTACAAATCTAATAATGTATAAGAACCGAATGAAGAAAGGAAGCATTTCCAACTACATCCTTATGCAACAATTCTATGATACTATGCATCTTACCCTCTGGCAAGAGGTAGAACCACTCGAGGAAGACGACGACAATATTGCAATAATAATTGCAAGAGCAGAACAAAAGGACGCTATCCTCCATGAAACCAAGGCATACAAGACCTGACATCCTCTAGCAGGAATAGACAACTATGATACAAGTCCTCCAGCAACTCTGAAGACGATACCCCACGGGATTTCAAGAAGAAAACCAAATCCTCCAAAGAATCGAGATGGTAGAAAGGAGAATGCTTTGAATGCAGGAAAACAGGACACGTGGCAAGGAACTGCCCTACAAGAAAAGAGAAAGGAAAAGCGATTAAGCAAGAGGCATCGGCCAACAATATTGAGAATGATAGTGATGATGCCCAAGCTAGCGAATATGAGGAGATTCTTATCGGATATATCGATGTGGAGTGCAACAGTGTCTAACCTCCGGCTACATTTAAAGCACACACTGCCCTGGAAGGTACTATTGTGATCAATGGCAAGAAGGCTCGAGTCCTATTTGACACCGGCATGATCGGAAGAGACATGATCAGTAATGCCTTTGTCTCAGTCCATGGACTCACAACTCGAGACCTTAACCAACCCATACCAGTCATTATATCAGTGAAGAGATCACGATCTAATAGCCATAAAACCTGCAGTGCAACTATTCGACTTGGTTCTGCCATCCTACCCCCCCAGGAAATGCTAGTCAGAAACTTAGCCATATATGATGCCTTGATAGGGATGTCATTCCTGAATTGCCATAAAGCTGTAATCAGGTATAGGGAATCAACCATCGATTTCCCAGATCAGAAGGTCAGAATTTCTTGCAAGCTAACAAGCGGAGAGTACCAAGCCACAGTCTGTGAAGCAACTGCCTATCACCTACTGAATGAATACTCTAATGTTTTCCCTGATCAGATTCCGGAAAAACTACCGCCTATGAGTGAAGTGAACAACCACATCCGTCTCCGAGACCCCTCTAATCCTAAGAACCAACCTACCTACTCAATCCCTAACGCATACAAAAACCTACTATGTGACTAGATAAATGAACAACAAAGAAGAGGAGTCATCTACCGAGCGGAAGCACCAGGTGCTGTACCTATGTTTGTCCAACCCAAAGCAGATGGCAAAAGAATCCGCTCCTTGGTTGACCTCAAACTACAAAATGAAAATATGGTTATGGCCAGCTCCGGTATCCCAAATCAAACACAGATCCTGAATGCAGTTGCATGGGCCAGATTCCGAAGCATGATTGACCTAAGCGATACCTATTTCCAGACAAGGTTACATCCAGAAAGCAAACGCTACAACAGTTTCAAAATACCTTTCAGAAGTTTCATTAGCTGAGTTATGTTACAATGTGATATGAATGCGCCCACCACCTTTATGCGAATTATGGAAAAGCACCTAAGTCAATACTTCTACCACTTTGTATGCGTTTACCTCGATGATATTCTCATTTTCTCAAACTCCAAAACGGAACATACCTACCATATAGGTTTGGTTTGTACCAGACTAAGGGAAGTTAAGTTCTACGCTAGCAAGAGCAAATCAATACAGCTTTGCCATAAACTCGATATCCTTAGACATGGGATAGATGATGAAGGAATACACCCAGCCACCGGAAAGATATCCTGGTTAACAGAATGGACAACACCCCGATATTAGAACGAACTTATGCAATTCTTTGGACTAGTCAACTATATCTTCTAGTTCCTACCACACCACACCACTGTGACAGTACCGCTCACAGACCTTACTGGCAATTCAGAATTGGTCTGGACCCACACTCATGACCAAGCCTTTACCAACATCAAGGAATTGATTAAAAATGCCAAGGTTATAAGACCTATTGACTACAGTAAACTGGATCCGATATGGCTAATTACTGATGCATCAGATGTTGGAGTTGGAGCATGGGTTGGACAAGGGGCCTCTCATGAAATGGCAAGACCGGCGGCATTACACAGCAGGAAGTTCACTAATTCACAAATGAATTATGGAATGACGGACAAGGAAGCTCTTGCTGTGATTGATGCTCTCGCCACTTTCAACCACATTCTGATGGGCAATACCTTCACCATTGTTACCGACCACTAACCTCTCACTAATCTTAAGACAGAAAAGGTACCTGGAAGGAGAAGAACACGATAGATAGACGAGATCAGCAAATACGATGCAAAAATCATCTACACACCTGGAAGAACAAACTATTTAGCTGATGCTCTCTCCCGCCTATATGAGAATCGAGAACTCACAGACACTTCCTCTTGTTCATGACCACACAAGACAAAGTGAAGACAGCTCTGATGACACCTCCTATGAACAAGAACCATCAATGGCTACTACCAGCTCTGCCGCTCCCTCCACTCCTTTCTCTTACACCATATACAGAGCTGCTGGAACAGAACGAGGAAAGGACATTGATGACGAGTGAAAAGATAATTGCACCCTCCGCAGCACACCTCCTCATGAGCTTGAACAAAGCAGACTCCACTGGTCCCACTGTTACCTCAATACTTGCCCCTTTTACCAGACTGAAATTAAATTCGGCAACAGATACCAGAGACCATACTATATGTCTCCTGATGATTTCAAAAACACCAGTTTCGACACTGCAGAAGGAGCAGAAGAGGTAATGGATGATATTAATAATGAATCAATCCAACCTCACCTCACCCTTAGCCCCACCCCAAGATGACACCAAGGTCTTGAAGAACTCGAACAAGTAGCAGCCTACATATATGCAATATTTTACCTACACCCGCTGCAGTCAGCACCGCCATCCTCTCCTCCCATAATCGATTCACGAGTACCATACCATGGACTCTTACGAGTATGCAATAATGAAACCATTGTTTCTGTCATGCCTCCCACGATTCCTGAGCATCGCTGACAACTCTATGAAATCTTTGAAGAAGAGGAAGCCCCTATCGAACCAACCAGAGGATTTCTCATTGGGGATGAATGAGATATTAGATCAACTACAAGAGAATTAACCTCCTCCTTTCGAAGCCAAATAATAGCAGGATATCGCCATGACCCCATCTATTTCAAAGCGATGGATAGTTCTAGACATGGAGACCTCGCCCCTTATGACATATCTAATGGAATGGTCTATACTAGCGTCAGGTATGGTGAACATTGCCTATACATCCCGAAAAGCCATATGTTCAACAGAATGATTATTAGAGAATGTCATTACCGAAATCCACAATAAAGGACATCATAGTGCGGACCGCAACCTCCAATATGCCTCAGAATATGTTCACTGGCGTGAAATACGAAAAGGCTTCCGCAATTTCGTCGAATAATGTGAACTCTGTCAAGCAAATGAGGAACGAATACTACTACCTGAAGGGAAAGCACAGACCCTTCAGTTACTTTGTGAAATATTCAAATCCTATGCCATCAATTTCGCACGTCCATTCAACAAGTTCAGCGGATATGACACCATCTTAGTTACCGTAGATCAGTTTTCTCGATACACATGGTTGATACCAATGAAGGTTACCAATTTCTTCAAAGACACCTGGAATAACCTCCAACGATACCTATTCACCCCCCATGGATACCCATCATCTATTGTCAGTGAAGCTGATCCCCATTTCACTGCCAGATTCTGGAAGCAAATCTTGACCTCCCTCAGAATCAACTATATTATAGCTGCTCCTAGATATCATGACACTAATGGCCAAGCAGAACGAAAAATCCACAAAATCAACACTGAAATTAGGAACATGATCAGTGAATGACAAACCAACTGGGAAGCAGCCCTCGTTGAGCTCGCCGCATATATCATTGCCAGATATTCAGACAACTTGGGAATGTCTCCATACAAGGCAATCTTCGGCCGCCAATACCCTCTCCTTCCTACAATTTTATTTAAGAACTCCTCAGTCCCTGCCTCTGATGACCAGCTAAACCGCCATCAACCAATTCGGAATGATGCCTTCCCAGGTGTTAAAGCTGCCGGATTCCGAAGCACCACTACTACTCAGAAGCGACAACGCAAGCACGTCTCTATTCCACCAGATGATATGCACATGATATATGGAAACATGTTCATTACCAAGGTTAGACGCAGCAAGAAACTAGAACCCCGATAGTGAGGACACTTCAAGGTCTTATCGTTAGACAAGCATAGAGAGAATTACACTGTCCAGATGGATGGAGGCATGTACCGCCGCAATACTGCAGTTTTCCACACCTCTGCTGTCAAGCGATTCCACCCAAATGATGACTCCAAGTTCCCGGGAAGAATCCACTCTCGACCTGCTGCTATCATTATTGATAAAAAGGATGAATGGGAAGTTGAAGAAATCCGAGACCACTGTCTTTGGCATGGAAATGATCAGTTCCTAGTCAAATGAAAAGAATACGTAATGAGCGAAAATAGCTGGGAACTACTAGAAGGACTAGAGTACGCTATGGATATGGTGAACGAAATGGTGGAAAGACAATATGCTAAACAAATCTGTAACCGGTACAGGTACTCGGTTATTGGTTTTGTTTTATGTTTTGTTTTAAGTATCGCTTTGATACTTAGTTTGTTTTAAGTATCGTTTGATACTTTGTTTTGTTTTATGTTTTGTTTTAAGTATTGCTTTGATACTTGGTTTGTTTTAAGTATCGTTTGATACTTGGTTTTGTTTTATGTTTTGTTTTAAGTATTGCTTTGATACTTAGTTTGTTTTAGGTATCGTTTGATACTTGGTTTTGTTTTATGTTTTGTTTTAAGTATCGCTTTGATACGTAGTTAGTTTTAAGTATCGTTTGATACTTGGTTTTGTTTTATGTTTTGTTTTAAGTATCGCTTTGATACTTAGTTTGTTTTAAGTATCGTTTAATACTTGGTTTTGTTTTATGTTTTGTTTTAAGTAACGCTTTGATACTTAAGGAGTTTTACCAAAGTATATCGATTGATACCTTTGATTAGTTTCGTTCATGCTAGACATGAACAGATTTGTGTATTTAAAGACTGCCTGTTTCTACGATAAGAAAAGGCAGACTTCAACAGACAGTATTTCAATATACTTGGTTGAACGGTTACTTCTTTGTTCCTCAGTACACCCTCAAAGCCTCCTTTAGTTCTCAGCTCTCGCCTCCTCTCTGGAAGAGCAGGCCACCTGCCAACTATCATATCAATTACCGATAACATGAATAGCACTTTGCGAACACGTTACATTGTTTTAACCTCAGCAAGTGGTTAAGAACCTGTTCGCGGATTTAGGCCTGATCAACCTATCGATATACACCTTAGAACGCTAGCAGAGAGAAGCGGCAGAATCACGGCACATTCGGCTTCATCTCAAACCCAAGATAGAGTCTTTGATGACCAGGAGTGGGAAGCAAATCCCACGGCAAGATCTTACAAGAAAGAAACAACCCCGGCACTCTGCTCAAGAGCTGGGCAATCCTGCAAACACGGAAGATACACAACCTCCAAGAGATTTCCCTTCTACTCCAGCCAAGAAGCCTTCCTTTGAACCTCCAATCGACCCTGAATCCAGTATCCAATCAGATATGACTAGTACAGGAGGAGGGCCTTCTGGAGGAGGAAAATCTCCGGCTAGGCCTGAAGAAGAGGAGGTACCCGCAGCATTTGAACCCCCTAAGTTTAAACTCCACCTTCCAGCGAAGTTCACAGGAGAAGGAAAAGACCTCAAACCAGAAGGTTTTGACCGATGGGCGACAGAACTCTCACACTTCCTACTCTTACAAGGAAATGATCTGGAAGACCCTACAACCGGACTTATCATTGGATTATTTTGCAAAGGAAAGGCAACCGACGCATACCACCAATGCTATAAGGAATACAGCTGGAACTGTTAGGAATACCGAGATCGGATACCTAGGAACCACCCTAGGTAGGGTAACCTCTCCCGAAATCGAAATCTCAGGTCTCCAACACTCCCCTCCAGCCCCCTAACGGGGCCCGCGCGTCATCATACATATCGATCTAAGATGTGTCCTGTGGGTATTATACCACAGAATCGAGGGTGTTAAAATAACACCGTATACGTCGCCGCCGTCCGTCCGACCGGATCCTGTTCGCAGGATATATAAGAGGGGACCTTCGGCTAGGTCTGGGAAGTATAACGGAGTGAATCCGTCAACTACCCAGAAGGTTACTAGGCGTCAAGAATGAGATATCTTTGGCATAGGCCGCAAGTAACGGGACGTTTTCGCGCAAAGAGATGATAATGAATAGTAAAGGATCTTAATGAAAGACCAATACATTCACATCCACCCTACGATAACCAGAAGAGTCTGGAACTCCTAAGAATACTACCATCGAACCCAATGGAGTTCGAGGAGTGTTATAACTAGGTTCCGGTACATACTGCAACCGAGGGGGTGACTCCCAAACCGGTGACAGTAACCAGAATCCTGTTACCCACGGTAACCAAGGGTTACCGACCGTGGGATTATCTACCAACCCTATGGAAAGGCTTCCTGCAGGAAAGTAGAAAGTCCTCTGGAAAAGATTTATCGGTTGGGTATGGAATTATGAAGAGTTGAAGTTAGATGACCTAGAAAGTCGGTAATAACAACTATCTTCGCAGATGCAACCCGCAGATGAAACTGATCATTTCATCGACAAGGGAGACGATTGGAGCCCACACAGTTCGACTTGAGAATTGGGCCATTTGTCTAAAAAAGACTCTCACCATCGGATAATTACTATTGGAAACAGTATGACTTCCAAATAGTCATATTATAATTATCAAAGAGGGTGTGATGATTTTCAGGGTCTCCAGGTGTTCGCACCTTGGAAGAAAACCCGACGTTGCGAGTTATATTGGAAAAAGGTACATGGTTGTATGTTATTTACATGTAGTCCGCGAACACTCAGATGCGGAATATAAATATCGGAGTGCCTCCCAAGCTTTAGACATCATCAAGCAACGGAGAAGAGACCTTAACAATATAATATTGTTTTTACGATTTTACTTTACTTTACTTTATGTTACTTCGCTCTTAGTAGTCATAAACAAAACCAGTGAAGTCCGAGCCTTCCTAGACAATCTCCATCTATAAAAACGAATCTCGATCAGCCTAGACAACTCTGAAGTCTATCGGGTTGTCTCCGCCTAACAGGAACGTAAGATTAAGAGGAACTACAGTTCTCGATTACCTGAAAGCACGATTCCAATCCTCACTAACCAATGACCTCCTATACAACAAATTCATCCAGCTCCAGCAAGTTAACGGAGCACATGTCAAGCGAATCACCGATGTGGCTACGGACTTGATAATGTATAAGGACCGAATGGAGAGGGGAAGTATCTCCAATTACATCCTGAAGCGACGATTCTACCACACTATGCACTCCACCCTCCTGTGAGAAGTGGAACCACTTGAGGAAGACGGCGATGATATTGCAGTAATAATTGCAAGAGCAGAATGAAAGGATGCCATTCTCCATGAGACCAAGGCCTACAAAATACAGACATCCTCTAGTAGGAACAGCCAGCCACGGCACAAAGCCTCCAGCAACTCTGAAGACGATACCCCACGGGTTTTCAAGAAGAAAACAAAATACTCCAAAGAATCAAGACGGCAGAAAGGAGAATGTTTTGAATGTGGAAAAACAGGACATATGGCAAAGAACTGTCCTACGAAAAAGGGGAAAGGAAAGGCAATTAAGCATGAGGCATCAGCCAACAATGTTGAAAGCGATAATACCCAATCCAACGAATATGAGGAGATCCATATCGGATATATCAATGTGGAATGCAACAGTGTTCGACATCCGGCTACATTCAAAGTACACACTGCCCTGGAAGGTACTATCCTGATCAATGGCAAAAAGGCTCAAGTTCTATTTGACACTGGCGCAATCGGAAGAGATATGATCAGTAATGCCTTTGTCTCTGTCCATGGACTCCCATCCCGAGACCTTAACCAACCCATACCAGTCAATATGGCAGTAAAGGGATCACGATCCACAAGCCATAAAACCTGTAGTGCGACTATTCGACTTGGTTCTGTAGTCCTACCCCCCCAGGAAATGCTGGTTGGAAATTAAGCCAAATACGATGCCCTAATAGGTATGCCATTCCTGAACCACCACAAAGCTATAATCAGGTGTGGGGAATCAACTATCGATTTCCCAGAGCAGAAGGTCAGAGTCTCATGCAAGCCTACAAGCGGAGAGTACTGTGCCGCAGTCTGTGAAGCAACTACCCAACGATTATTGGATGAATACTCTGATGTTTTCCCTGATCAAATACCCGAAGAACTACCGCCTATGAGAGAGGTGAACCACCACATTCGCCTCCGAGACCCCTCTAATCTCAAAAGCCAACCCACCTACTCTATTCCTGACGCATACAAAAGTCCACTTTGTGATTGGATCAACCAACAACAAAGAAGAGGAGTCATCTACCGGGCAGAAGCCCCAGGTGCCGCTCCTATATTTGTTCAACCCAAAGCAGATGGCAAAAGAATCCGCCCCTTGGTTGACCTTAAGCTACGGAACGAAAACACAGTTATGGACAGCTCCGCTATCCCAAACCAAACCCAGATTCTAAATGCAGTTGGACGGGCTAGATTGCGAAGTAAGATTGACCTAAGCGATGCCTACTTCCAAACAAGGTTAGATCCAGGAAGAAAACGCTACAACAGTTTCAAAACACCCTTCGGAAGTTTCATTAGCCGAGTTATGTTACAAGGTGATATGAATGCGCCCGCCACCTTTATGCGAATTATGGAAAACCTCCTAAGCGAATACCTCCACCATTTTGTTTAGGTCTACATTGATGATATTCTCATCTTCTCGAACACCGAAATAGAACACGCCTACCATATAGGTTTGGCTTGTACCAAACTAAGAGAAGCTAAATTCTACGCTAGCAGAAAGAAATCAATCCTATTTGCCGATAAACTCGATATACTAGGACATGTTATAGATAATGAAGGAATACATGCAGCCCCTGGAAAAGTAGCCTGTTTAACGGAATGGTCGACACCCCGGAATCAAAAGGAACTCATGCAATTCCTAGGACTAGTCAACTATATTTCCCAGTTCCTCCCACAACACACCACTGTAACAGCGCCGCTTACAGACCTTACCGGCAATGCAGAATTTGTCTGGACCCACACTCATGACCAAGCCTTTGCCAACATCAAGGAGTTGATTAAAAACGCCAACGTTATTCAACTTATCGACTATAGTAAACCAGAACCGATATGGCTTATTACCGATGCATCGGATATTGGAGTTGGAGCATGGGTTGGGCATGGGGCCTCCCATGAAACGGCAATACCGGCGGTATTACACAGCAAGAAGTTCACTAACTCACAGATGAACTATGGAACAACAGACAAGGAAGCCCTTACTGTGATTGATGCTCTCGCCGCTTTCAACTACATCCTGATGGGCAATACCTTCACTATTGTTACCGACCACCAACCTCTCACTAATCTTAAAACAGAAAGAATACCTGGAAGAAGAAGAACAAGATGGATACGTGAAATCAGCAAATACGATGCAAAAATCATCTATACCCCTGGAAGAACAAACCATTTAGCTGATGCTCTCTCCCACCTTTATGAGAATCAAGACCTCGCAGATCCTCCTCTTGTTCATGATCACGCAAGATAAAGCGAAGACAGCCCTGACGACACCTCCTATGAACAAGTACCATAGATGGCTACCGCCAGCTCTGCCGCTCCCTCCAATCCTTTCTCTTACACCATGTACAGTGCTGCTGGAACGGAACGTGGAAAGGACATCGACGAAGAATGGAAAGACAATTGCACGCTCCGCAGCACACCTCCTCACAAACTTGAACAAAGCAGACTCCTCTGGTCCCACTGTTACCACGACACCTGCCCTTTTCACCAGACTGAGATTAAGTTCGGAAACAGATACTAGCGACCGTACTATATGCCTGCTGATGATTCCAAAGACATCAACCTTGACACCGCAGAAGGAGCAGAAGAGATGATCGATGAAAATGAGTCAACCCAATCTCCTCATATCCTTAATCCTGCTCCAGCACAATACCAAGGTCTTGAAGAACTCGAACAAGCAGCAGCCTACGTGGATGCAATATCCTATTTACACACCTCACAGTCAGCCCTGCCATCCTCTCCTCCTATAATCGATTCACGACCACTATATGGTGGACCCTTACGAGTATACAACAATGAAACCATTGTCTTGGTCATAACCCCTACTATTCCCGAGCATCGTCACCAACTCTATGAAACCTTTGAGGAAGAGGAAGCCCCTATCAAACCAACAAGAGGATCCCTAATCGAGGATGAACAAGATGTTAGATCAACTACAGAATAATTAACCTCCTCTTTCCGAAGCCAAATGATAGCAGGATACCGCCATGACCCGATTTACTTCAAAGCCATGGATAGCTCCAGGCATGGAGACCTCGCCTCTTACAACATATCAAATGGAATGGTCTATACCAGCACCCGTTATGGTGAACATTGCCTATACATACCAAAAGGCCATATGTTCAATGGAATGACTATTAGAGAATATGTCATATCTGATATTCACAACAAAGGACACCGCAGTGCGGACCACAACCTTCAATCTACTTCAGAATATGTTTACTGGCCTGAGATGCGCAAGGATTTCCGCGATTTCGTCAAACAATGTGAACTCTGCCAGGCAAACAAGGAGCGAACACAACTACCTGAAGGAAAAGTACAGACCTTCCAACTACCATGTGAAATATTCAAATCATATGCCATCGATTTCGCAAGACCATTCAATAAATCCGCTGGATATGACACCATCTTGGTAGCTGTGGATCGATTCTCTGAATACACATGGCTCATACCAATGAAGCTTACCGATTCCTCCAAAGACACCTGGAATAACCTCCAACGATACCTGTTTACCCCCCATGGGTACCCCTTATCTATTGTCAGTGATGCTGATCCCCGCTTTACCACCAGATTCTGGAAGCAAACCTTGACCTCTCTCGTAATAAACCACATTATGGCTGCCCCTGGACACCATGAGACTAATGGCCAAGCTGAACGAAAAATCCGCGAAGTTAAGACCGGAATTAGGAACATAATCAATAAACGACAAACCAACTAGGAACCAGCCCTTGTTGAACTGGCCGCATATATCAAGGCCAGATTTTCAGATACCTTGAGAATGTCACCATACAAGGCAGTCTTTGGCCGTCAATACTCCCTCCTACCTACAACACTATTTAAGAACTCCTAAGTCCCTACCTCTGATGACCATCTAAACCGCCACCAAGCAATTCGGAACGATGCCTTCCAAGCTGTTAAGGCTGCCCGATTCCGAAGCACCACTACTGCCCAGAAACGACGACTCAAACATGTCCCCATCTCACCAGGAGACATGCTCATAGTACATGGTAACATGTTCATTACCAATGTCCGACGCAGCAAGAAA
Source organism: Tuber melanosporum (assembly GCF_000151645.1). NCBI lineage: Eukaryota > Fungi > Ascomycota > Pezizomycetes > Pezizales > Tuberaceae > Tuber > Tuber melanosporum. The sequence continues at coordinate 47,775 of NW_003298863.1, read as the reverse complement.
TTGCAACCCCGGTGGCAAGGACCTTTCAAAGTCATATCCTTAGACTAGCATACAGAAAACTACACTGTTCAGATGGATGGACGTATGTACCGTCACAATACTGCAGTTTTCCACGCCTCTGCTGTCAAATGATTCCACCCAAATGACGGGTCCAAGTTCGCTGGAAGAACCTACTCTCGACCCGTACCTATCATCATTGAGAAGAAAGATGAATGGGAAGTTGAAGAAATCCGAGACCACCGCCTTTGGCATGGAAATGATCAGCTCCTAGTCAAATGGAAAGGATATCCGACGAGTGAGAACAGCTGGGAACCACTAGAAGGACTCGAGCACGCTATGGATATGATGAACGAATGGTGGAAAGACAACATGCCAAACGAATCCCTTCCCCCAACAATCAATTATATCACCATGTGCTGGACACCCATGATGCCAGAAACTGAGCGATGGCATGCAGAACTCGAAGCTAGGGATGGATTTTGGGCACCATACTTTGAATCGGAATTCGAAAGTAGCGATGATGAAAATCAAGCTATGGAGCAGGCTCTCGACAACCTTATCTAGTCACCAATCACCATCCGAATACCATAACGATGTCAAACTATGTTGAACTCATTGTGAGGCTGCGACAACAGATGGTTGGACTGTTGTTGAACAGCGAGGTTATCCAACTTGAAGACTACTTCGAAATCCTCTAGATAGACTACTGTCCTAATTGCGACCATGCTTGGGTTGATGTACAGCGCGAATCTGGTATTCACGACTACTGTGATTTGCATTTCTTTAAGTCTAGGTGTTTCCTTGGAGTTTCCTCTTGTCCCTGGTATGACACTTATGATGAAGGGTTTTTAGCGGAAACCGAAGCTTTTAGTTTCTCAGACTCTGCTTTTGATGATTATTAGGTTTTGTTTGTTTAAACAGTTGTTTTGTTTTGGGGAATGTAACCGGTATGGGTACTCAGTTATTGGTTTTGTTTTATGTTTTGTTTTAAGTATCGCTTTGATACTTAGTTTGTTTCAAGTATCGTTTGATACTTGGTTTTGTTTTATGTTTTGTTTTAAGTATCGCTTTGATACTTAGTTTGTTTTAAGTATCGTTTGATACTTGGTTTGGTTTTATGTTTTGTTTTAAGTATCGCTTTGATACTTAAGGAGTTTTACCAAAGTGTATCGATTGATACCTTTGATTAGTTTCGTTCATGCTAGACATGAACAGATTTGTGTATTTAAAGACTGCCTGTTTCTACGATAAGAAAAGGCAGACTTCGACAGCCAGTATTTCAATATACTTAGTTGAATGGTTACTTCTTTGTTCCTCAGTACACCCTCGAAGCCTCCTTTAGTTCTCAGCTCTCACCTCCTCTCTGGAAGAGCAGGCCACCTGCCAACTATCGTATCAATTACCGATAACGTGAATAGCACCTTGCGAACACGTTACAGAATCCCTCCCTCGAACGATAAATTACATCACAATGTGCTGGACACCAACGATACCAGAGACTGAGCAATGGCAGATGGAACTCGAAGCTAGAGATCGGTTTTGGGCACCATATTTTGAGTCAGAATTTGAAAGCAGTGATGAGGAAAATCAAGCTATGGAGCAGGCTCTCGACAACCTTATCTGATCACCATCCACCATCCGAATACTATAACGATGTCAAACGATGTAGAACTTAATGTAAGGCTGTGACAACAGATTGTTGGACTGTTGTTGAACCGCGATGTTATCTAACTTGAAGACTACTTCAAAATCCTCTGGATAGACGACTGTCCTGATTGCAACAACGCTTGGGTTGATATACAGCATGAATCTGGTATTCATAAATACTGTGATTTGCATTTCTTTGAGTCTAAATGTTTTCTTATGGTTTTTTCTTGTCCCTGGTGTGACACTTATGATAAAGAGCTGATAGCGGAAACTAAAGCCTTTAGCTTTTCAGACTCCACTTTTGATGATTATTAGGTTTTGTTTGTTTAAACAGTTGTTTTGTTTTGGGGAATGTAACCGGTATGGGTACTTGGTTATTAGTTTTGTTTTATGTTTTGTTTTAAGTATCGCGTTGATACTTGGTTTGTTTTAAGTATCGTTGGATACTTAATTTTGTTTTATGTTTTGTTTTAAGTATCGCTTCGATACTTGGTTTGTTTTAATTAAGTATCGTTTGATACTTAGTTTTGTTTTATGTTTTGTTTTAAGTATAGCTTTGATACTTGGTTTGTTTTAAGTATCATTTGATACTTAGTTTTGTTTTATGTATTGTTTTAAGTATCGTTTGGATACTTGGTTTGTTTTACCAAAGTGTATCGCTTAATACCTTTGATTAGCTTCATTCATGCTAGACATGGACAAGATTTATGTATTTAAAGACCACCTGATCCCACGATGGAAAAAGGCAGACTTCGATGACAGTATTTCAATATACTTGATTGAATGGTTACTTCTTTGTTCCTCAGTACACCCTCGAAGCCTCCTTTAGTTCTCTGCTCTCTCCTCCTCTCTGGAAGAGCAGGCCACCTGCCAACTATCGTATCTATTACCGATAACACGATTAGCACCTTGCAAATACATTACAGGGAAGCGGGACAAGACAACCCAATCACAAAAGTAGGCATAACTCTACCAGTTCTCAACCAAATTGAAAAAAATAAAAAGTAATCAATGTAATAAAAGGGTATGAAAAGGTACCTTTGAATTGGGACTAATTAAATAAGAAAACAATGCTAGGGAAAACTCATAAAAAGTGAAAAAAGGTCAATTAGAGGAAAAGAAAGAAAAGACAAAAAGCAAAGACTTTAGATCCATAAAACCATGTAGAATGTGCTACTGTATAGTGTTGTATTAGTATAAATAGTCTGGGAGATAATATTTAGAGTTTGTAATAGTAAAACAATAGAGTAGGTAAGATAAAGAGGAATTTTATAGTATTCTAACTACTTGTAATAGTAACACTTTTATAAAAGAATCAGTACAGCATAAGACAGATAGTAGATAAGGTGAAGTTGGTATCAGGTTGGTGTACTTCTAGGGCTCAAATTATTATAATTTAAATTGTTCTACACTAAAGCAAAGCATTCTATCAGCCATTTTATATGGCAGCTCTTAGCCAATTATCTCCCAACCTCAATTGAAAGACCACCGTTGCCCTGCTAGCATCAAAATCTGGAATACTATCCTATTACAGTAACTGGGACAGAAAAACGCTGGAAGTGGATATGGTTGAATTACTCAGAAACTTCCAAAATCAGTATTTCTCATCATGACTGTGACAGAAATAACTAAAAGTAGGATTCCTGGTATAGATCTGATCATGGTTACTTGAAAAGGCGAGTATATTTCTTTCTTTTTTTCACCTCCCTCTTGTGTTTTGTGCGCTGAAATCCGGATCTGGCTCTTCTTGCTTTGTACGAGTATGGAGGTACAGCCCATAAGTTTTGTACTTTGCGCTAGCAGCTGTTGTTGCGCCAACAGTAGCAGTGCTGTGAATTGGTCTGGTGGCAGATGGAGTAATTTAGTGAAAGCTTTTTTTCTTATTATTTGTTATGTGCTGGGTTAAGAATTTTCATGAACTTTGACTTTGCTGCATGATCGGTTAAATACCCATTGTGAAGCAGACAGGATGTTTTTTTATCATGTATTTAATTGCCGAAACTATGTGTAAATGGTCAAAAGGAAAAGAGCTTATTGATGTTTTTTTTGAAAAAAATTGGTTTTTTTATCTTTGATATCATTCCTAGCAAGCTTCAAGTTGCTTCCACTCCAACATTCACAGAACCCTGCAGAAAGATCAGCTTAACCAAACTGCCTGTGAAGTAGATGACAAGATCTAGAACCGCCCTTATTTTACCAGTGGACAGTACTTAATAGCACCCGGCTCCCTAACTTGCTCTAGTATAACCTATCCCTTAGTCTGTTGAGTGCTGAACCCAAGAGAGCTGATTAAGAGAATAGAGGCATCTGGAAAATATAGTACTTGCTTGACCAGGTAATAAATTCAAATGGAGACTTTTAGCGCCGATTTCTTGGGCGCAGAGACTAGGGGATATGATACTGCCTTCCTAAATCTTGCGCAACCCAAACCCCAAGCCCTATTTATTTTTCTTTTCCAATCACAGACCACACACCCTAGCTTGCAGGAACCCCCTCCTTCAATGGTACATGGTATCCAGCAGTACCGATGGTCCCAAATCCACCTCTACGGAGGATAAGTGGCTACTCCCCTCCGTCCTTTCCATTCTCTATTTCCCCTTCCATATTTTTCCATCTCTTGGTACTACAGTACCTTCTATAATAACATTATATCATGCGACCCACTCCCACACTTCCCTAGAGGCAACCATCAAGGGTCCAAGATTGTGATACATTGCACCCAAGCCAAACCGCAGGGGCGTAGTTGGAAAAGATACCAGCCCTGCCACAACCTTGGCATGGTTAAATCAAATTGAGAGAAAAGCGGCAACGAGCCCAACGAGGGGAAACAGATTGATTTCGCGCGGACTCCGACAGTGGACCACTAGTGTGTTAGACTAATGTGGTTGATCCAGAAGGCAAAATGGGCTCCTAGGGCTGTGGAAAGCATAATAAGTTGAGAGGTCGAAGTAGTTCTTACTTAAATTTATACAGCTCCCACGAAATGTCCCTGAATTTGGATTGGACTACAGGAGTGGGGAAAAGTCATTTGCTTTTCAACCTCAAATTTGGTGTCCACCCAATGATTGACTCATCACCTCCCTACCAGTATTCAGGCTTAGGGCGGAGTTTGATCAATTTTTGAATTGTTTCTTGGTGTACGAGTATAACTACTGGTATGATACACCACGAAACCGCCCAAAAGTTAAACAAACTTCTCTCCTCTAAGCCTAGATAGGAAGTTGGCCCGTGAGGAATTGGCTGTGCATAACGAGTACATTTCTCGTCAAATAACAATCGACTCCGAGTACTGTACCGGTACTCGTATTTAAAGTCAGTAGAGCTTTTGCTGGTTGAGAATTGAGTGGATGTTTAATAGCCTGTTGCCCTCCCATTTCGCTTTGCTCATAGCGGCAAAAGCAAGCGAAACACCAAAGCAAGGTGATGTATGATAATACAAATTATCAACCACATATTCTTCAAGCTTTGTTTTTACCATATGATATTCCTTGAAATCTACTGGTCGGTGCATTGTGCTCTAGAGCACGCCTACCGCTAGAGCAGCGCTGTTTTCAACCAAGCTAGAAAGGCTGTCCTTCTGTATGAGTGAATAGCGGCAAAGCGCCAGAGTAGGATAGTCCGAAGGTGCTGATACGTTGTAGCGTAAGCCTGTGGCGAAGACTGGATACCTATAATATTTGGAGATTATTGCGCAGTACAGATAGAAAACTGAGCCCGGTATAGTTTTATACCCCAAAGTCTTAAGGGCTACGAAGCAAAATATTGCTCAATCTCGCGAACATCCCCCCATCCCTCTGTCTCTTTAGAAAACTCCCTCAGCTCTCCCACATTAATGTGCTTATTCCAGTCGTGCGTCCACCTGGGAACGATCCCCAGAATATCCTCAGTAACAAACTTTGTCGTCAAAAACCTCGCCCAGGTCCTCGCCATCGTGGACAACACCAACTCCATGGCGGCCTTCAGGAACGAACTCGGACGCGGGACATGCTCTATGACTTCCACTAACGTGACAATGTCAAATTGATTCCGTTGGCCCCCGAGTTCTTTCGGGAGTTATTCGATTGTGGTATTAATGTAGCGAAGTTTGTTCCCAGTGACAATGGGGTCTTGAAGCACGTGATCGAAAGCGACGGAGAACCTCCTTGCTCGGGTCGATTGCCACCACAGGCTCTGTACTCAGTAGTCTTTTTGAGCACCTCCGCGAGGATTCTGTCACCGCAGCCTATATCTAGGAAACAGAGATTCCGCGGATTATCAGTCCTGCGCCTCCAATTTTGGGTAGAGTTTTTCCGGGGATGCGCATGCAGAAGAGGTGACTCGTATCGGCGAACCTTTGAGAATGCAGGGTTGGATGAAGGAGAGACGGATTGGGTTCATTAGGTGGAGGAAACGGGAAGAGCGGTGGGGATCCCACAATGTTGAAGCTAGGTTTGCGAAGTGTGAAGTTTCAGTTTGGCCGACAAAGCTAGTTGAGTGGGGTCTTGTGGAATTTATTCCGAGGGATCAAGAAAGACGTATTAATGGGGGGCTGTATTCGAAGGAGAGTATTATTGAAGACATTATTGGTTCGGCGGGGCGGAATGTCGTTATCAGGGGATGTGAGTTGGAAGGGATGGCATGAGGTTGAAATAACCGCCCGGTAGACCAACCTTAACCCTCAGGGGGCATGGGATTCCCGGAACCTCACGTCCAGGCGAGACAAGTTACTGCACACACGCGACTTTCTAGATATGGGAGGATTGTGAATACTGGAAATACCAGCAAGAAACCAAATACTTTTAGGCCACCTACAGCCTCCTCGAGCTCAGACTTGTTTGGCTTAGGCTTCCTGGCTGTTTCTTTCTTCTTCCTATCAGCTCTGAAGATCATCCTTCCAGTATTACTAACTTCTGCCTTGCTCTCATCACTCTTATCGGACCTATTATCACCACCTTCAAAAGACTACTGTAGACCCTCTATTTCAGCCTTGTTCGCTCTCTTCCGACCAGCTTCGGCATTTCGCAAGAACCTGAGGTCCATCAAGGCACTCTTGTTATGTTGACGGCGTGTTCGGCACTCTCTCCTGCCTTTAGGCCTATTTATTAGCATTGCTCCCCTCTTTCGTCTCCTTTCATAACATTGTCAACAATTTGATCACAAATTTTCATCCCCGATCCGGTCTGGGCCTAGTGCTTGCTACAATGTACGCGGGTGCTACGATTACTGCTCAAGATTATATCGGCCAATCTCAATGTGGCTCCCATGCAGCCACCACTGCGGTATCCAACCAAGGACTGACTGATAACCTCCCTATTTAGGTTTGGGGGTAGTTTCGTGGTGTATTAACCAACTACACGAAACCACATTATGTTCGACATTTTGTTTCCGAATTTTACCGCCTTTCAGTGCGGGGACCATCACTATACAAGGAACACGGATGGGGCAGATGCGTAATAAGAAAGAGCATAACCTAAGCCATAGGTTACAAAGGGAGTTGAAGTTTTTGTGATCTCCCGGTAGTCTGTGTTTTATTCTCCCTTGTTGAAATTTCTTATTACCTAACAACATATATTTCTTTAATAATACGTATGTTTTCATACTTGGTTAATTTTTTATTTACCTATATACCATGAGCATTACTACAGCTAGGATATATATTTAGGCTATCTTATTGATATCTCATATGGACAATGATCACAAAATACTGTCGGGGTGCAAAAGTTAGGTGCAAACTTGAACGAGAAACCAGAATCCCGAGCATCAAAAACAGTTACTTCGCCTTGTCCAGCAGGAAGCGTCTGGATAAAGTTTCCATCCGGGAGAAAGACAAGAAAAAACGCGAGAGTCCAAAAAATAAGCATAGTCAAAGCTTGAGAAGATACACCCGGGTATAAAAAGATCCCCTGGGTTGATTCCGGACGTGGGCCAATGAGCTGGATAAAAGTCGATTGTTGAGGAATGAGAGTAAAACTAACAAAAAACAAACCAAAACGCACAAAGGGCGCAAGCAATAATAAAATTAGCGGCTAGTCATGGGCGACTACCCTTCTCGTGTCTCGTCTAGCGTAGAAATCCAATCTTGAATCCATCCAAAACACTGTCCTGGCAGATCGTAGCAACCTTGGCGCCCCGTCATGTCGTGTCACCCATACCTAACCCGTCTATCCCTGTTGGAAGTTGAGGGAGATGGACAAGATAAAACCGGTAGTTGTTGCAGCGGTAATGATTGCAAAGGGGGTTTTACGTAGTGGAAAGAGATGGCTCTGATGGCGATGAGAGAACCTTGTATTATGTGTGTGGACAATAGAGAGAAGAGAAGCTAGGAGAGTTTCGTAGAGGAGGTGTGGAGCGGAGATGGTTGAATTCAGAGAAAGAGAAAAGAAAGAAGGGAAACAAAGAGGTGAAAAGTTTTTCACTGCTTACGCCTCCTCATATAAGAGGTACGCACACCACCGTAGTTTTAAGCTACGGGTATTTAACTGCCATTTTCAACAGTCCCTTGGCGGGGTGGTTGTGACAGCAAGCCTATCGTAGCCCAAGCCCATAGGTAAACCCTAACTTGAAAGTTACGGTGACCAAGTGCCGGTATTTCAAACCTATCCACCGGCTCCTATCTGCCGTGCTCGACCCCTCCCACCCATATTTTCCCAGCCACCCGAAACCACACTCACACCTCACTTCCCATCAAACCCCAAAATAACCACCACCTCCACTCCCAAAACCCACACAATCTCACGAATAAAAACACAACCACAATGCCAACAAGACGTACCACACTCGAAATTCGCCCACCCTCCTCCATCCAGGGCATCTCCTCAAGCCTGACCTCGCCAAACACCATCATTCCAGCTCCGTCATCATATCCGTCGGGAAATTCGTCTTCATGCTCATCTTCACCTTCATCGCCATACAAGACCCAACGTAGCACCTCCGCTTCGTCATATCCACCATCTTCGGGGTACTCGTCATCGGGTTCGATCGAGAGTGAGCTGCTTTCGATCCAGATTACTGGCATCAACGGACGAAAGTCTTTTGGAGAGTTGGCCCGCGAGATCCAGAAGACTGTCAGGCCACCGCGGGAGCGAGCTCGGGTTCGGGATGGCATGGGGGGCAGGGGTGCTGAGAAGAGGAAGAGGGGAAACGGGGAGCTATTCCCCACCTTGGGAATGGGTGCAGGCCGAGGGAGGACTTATGCGGGGGTTACCAAGAGGGCTACCGAGAGGAAGGTAGAAAAGAAGGTTCAGAAGAAAAAAGAGAAGATAGAAGTCGATGCTGAGGCTGGATTGAAGAGAAGGATCTGCAGTGAGCAAGGAGGATCTAGGAGGAGAGCAGGTGCTAAGTGTGATGGCTGGAAACTCGTACGAAGAGAAGGAGCTGGAAATGGGAGTCCTGGGGTTTCCGGAACAAAGATGGTCTTGTGTAACCACTTTGTCGAATTACTTAAGCAGATGTATGCAGAGGAGGATGAGTAAGGTAAAAAGAGTCTGAATTGTATCATATTATGTTACGATAATGTATAAGAAAAACAAAAGTTTCTGCTTTCCCACGCTGAGTACCGAAAGGACAATCTCGGGTCCGGAAAAGAAAAACGTGAAGACCGCTCGCCGGTCCGTAGAAAGTCTTACAAACAAAAGAACAAATGCAGAGAAAAAGAAAGATAAAGCAAAGGATGGTCGCCGGTCGCGTGAGACAGATAGAACTGTCTTTTGGCTAATCCCCGCTCGCTCTCATACAGTCGTTCATGTTCACGTTCGCTTCCTTATGTGTTCGCCCCCTATAATATACTCTCTTTCCGAAAATTTTCTCCTCCCCCCCAAACAACTTCCCAGAACAGAGACAGTCGCCCAAACGAAGTGCTAATTCTCATAAGAAGTACGATACAGACCACAAACAATATAGGTACCATAATATTATCATATCATATCCACACCAGACAGCCTACAAACCTAACTTCCCCTCCCCCCCACCCACGCCAGAGTATGCTTAGTCTCGTCTTAACGTTCGCCACTCCCTTGAGTGAGCACGACATATGCATCCACGCGGTGATTAGCAGGGAGCGTTTGGCACACCCTTTTTGTTATCAAAAGGTGGAGTTTGAAACCTTATATGATGAAATGCTTTTGGAAAGAATCACGGCAGTGTGGAGGGTTTAAGAAACCCCAATCTGAAATGCTCCCACTGTGATACGTATATTCCCCTCTCTTTCTCATGGCAAGCCTAAATAGCCGCTTGCTTTTTTTTTTCCGTTGCTATGATACAACTTATATTACCCAGCCAGCGCACCAAACTCCCATCTTCACAAAAGCTCACTCGGAAATCAAAGATATCCGCTATACTGTATATGGAAGGATTCTCCACTTATAGGCAAACATTAAAGAGTAAAAAACATCGACAATATTCGGGGTTTTTGTGTGTGTGGACGTATCATAACCGGGTCATCCTACGAGGCCAACTTTCAGGTAACCTATGCTGTCATCAACCGTAGGCCAGAGAACCGGATATTTGAAGGAAATGAAGGGGAATAAATGACCCCATGCTTTCAAGCCATCTAGATGGCTACCTTTGCGCGATACAAGCCAGACAAGTCCAGACCCAGGTTCTGCTGTGACAATTTTTTTCTCTCTTCTAACCTCTCCCAATCGTGCAGTCTTAACCCGCAAGTCTACGAAGACTTTTGCCTTTTATCCCATAGTGACAACGGGGGGTAGAACGAAACAAACCTGAAGACCCCCCCCCAAAAAAAAAAAAAAAAACGAAAGGGGGGGAGGAAAGGAATGAGAACGATGAAAAACTCATAACCCTAAAATACCATACCAAGGGTATCATACCCCACTAAGCGCTAGTGACTCCAAGCCGCCAGTCCGCATCGTGGCCTGGACAATGGGTTTGTGGTCCCGCCGGCCCGGCCATAGTTTTGAAAAGCCTGGGTCGGTGCGGTGAAAATCATTCACGGCCGCCAACGCCCGGCGGCGACCGGGCAACCGCCCAGTGGAGCCTTGCGGCAACCCAAGCCAAGTTCACCAGTTTGCCCAGGCCGGGTCAGGCTTCAGTTTTTAAATGCCGCTTTCCCGTAGTCCGCTCAGGCCGTCTGTGAAAAATCCTGGGTCGGTCCGGCCGTACCCAAAGCCCGACGGACTGGCAGCTTGAGATCACCGCCCGTATCCAGGGGTGATGGTGTCAACGCACCCCAACAAGCCAAATAACTAACAGCGCACAATGTTACTTCGACAGTAGCAAGTATACAACCCACAAACCCAGTCCAATCAAGTCCAGGTAACTCCTATAGCCCCCATATATTATACCACCATCATGCCAGAATCCAAATAACAAGCGCGGAGGACCTCCGAATGACATCTGGCCACGGGAGTTACTGATTGTTTGCTTATGTTTCACAAAATCTATGTAACCCCGCTCAACGAAAATCAGACTATGTACACTACACCGCGCATCATGTTGGGCCAATAAACCTCAACCATTGTCGAATCAGCAAATCTGTAATCACTGCCACAAAATAACTAAAGTATTCTTATGAAAATACCACTCCACTGTGCTAGATACGAAGCACACCCAATCTAGGTGACAGGCCAGCCAGCTAGGAAATACGACACGTTTTTCACATAGTTCACAGCAAATCACAAGTCAATCACCTCCCAACACTGACAGGATTACGGCTCGAGAGGGTAAGAGAAAAACAATTAAAAGGCAGAAACTAGATAATACAGAAAAGAGCTACTAGAAAATCGAAACATTTTTGAATGTATGTCAAGCGTATACGTCCGTCAGTCTGCAAGTTTTCGTTCCTCTACTCCGTTTTCTTCTTCCGCCCTACTCAACTCTAGGCCAGAGCTTAAGTATTGTTGCTAGCGCGCGACTTTGTTAGTAACGCACACGAATAATAAAGAGGAAACATAGACTCACTGGCAACCCCCAAAGAAGTCGTTAAAGTTCGGATGGCCATCCGCACTGGATCCCGGGGAGCCGCGAGGTTCTTGCTCATGGGAGGATTGGCCCTTAGGGGCGTTATCAGGGATTACTTCGTCTAAAGAAAATTCAATAGTTAGCAATGCTTTTATAATACAGGTAGCGGGAACTCACGCGCATAACAGCACCTACTACCGTAGGTGCAACCTCCATGAAGCCAGGCCATACAGGTCTTAGTCTTCCACTGCCCGTGGCGGGCAACGGCACGAAGTTCCTTTTGACCATGAGCAAATTGGCAGGAGCGGCCATAGCGACAATCCCCAACCTCGTTCCAGTTACGGCACATCTCGGTCTTATAGAGAGCGTTTGTTTTTTTATCGAGATGGCGGGGCGGAAGATCTGAGTTTGCGGGATTACCCTTCTTAACGTTGTCAGTGGCCAATGGCCTCTCAATAACAAACCCATCGGTAGTAGAATAGCGTCCAAGACCGTCATCGAGGCGAGATCCGATCCTACGAGTAGGATCTTGAAGCATGGCGGTTCTAACGTCTCCGGCACATGCGCCATTACTCTCTTCGTCAAGGACGAGCTATCCAAAGACAAGAATATCAAAATCTCTCCTCCCCACGAACCCAATCTCAGGAAAATACTTACCGAACTGGTGAACCCACGACCATACCCCCCACTATTTTCGCCCAATAACCTAGTAGTCTGGATGCCAGAAAAGATTTTCTGATACTCGTGGACGCTGTTTCCACTTATCAGCACTATTGTAAAAACAACCAAAAGAAAGTGCCGTACTCATAGAGTGGATGATTTGGATCTTCAGTAGGTCCATCCTGCCCAACCAGTTTGAACGCCTCCCCATCAAGAGTAGTCCCCAAGCAATCCCGAATACGCTTGATCATGACGGGGAATTCGTTTTTATCACAGGCGAAAGGGACCCAAAAGTTACCCTTACCGCTGCTATTCTGAACAAAGATAGGAGTCCCGTGATACATCAACCCATTGTTGGCAGGAGGAGCAAGGGGGTCTTGGACCTCAACCGGAGAGGCGTGGCCGCAATTGACCCCAACCTCACGCTCGCTAACATACGGGCCACCCTGCTTATACTCCTTTTGGCGCTCGACCGCTGCCTTGCGCTCCTCGAAGAGGTCCTTGTAGCGGAAGATGAGATTAAACGGAGTGCCCGCGGGAACCCTAACAACAAAGATACCCCTAACGGTCTCATTACGAACGAGGCATGCCTCCTTGCCGTAAAACTCACTAGGCTTGTCATTCTTATAAAATTGAATTTTGCCGGCATCGGAGAGGTAGTAGGGACCCGAGACGGTGGACGAGCGAGCTACAGCAGTCAGTTGCGAAAAATGAGGGAAAAAACGCTCAAGATCAAATGAAAAAATAAACCCACTGTTAATTCTAACGAACTCTCCATTGCGGTCATTGGTGTAAAGCTTGTCGGCAGCTTTGGGGCTACCGTAAACTCCAAATGCAGCGCTTTGGCCATTCAAGTACTATCCAATGGTCAGCAAAACTCAAACGAAACCCAGAAAAAGGAGGAAATAAAAGTAAAGGGAATGTTCACATGAGAAAACTCATCCATCTTGTGGGTCAAAGACCCGAAAGCAGACTCGTCAGACATGCTGGAAACCTGATAAAAGGTTAAAAAGCGAGAGTTTCGCGGGTAGCTAAGTGAGCTAAGTCGACTGTGAACGAATGGAAGAGGGAGGAATTGATGAAAGAAGGGAAAACCACCAGCTGTAAAAGTGATGGATTTGAGGTGGGTATTGAGGGAGGAAGGGAGGAGTGCGAGGGAGAAGGAAGGGGGAGGTGGGGGGAGGTGGGTATTTAAGCAGTTTGGGAGGTGCCGCAAGTGGGGATGAGCGTCGGGGAAAAACCGAGAGGCGGAAAGAGAAAAGAACCGAACGTGAGAGAAAAAGAGGGTAGGAGTCAGAAAAAACTCACGAGCCCTTGCGGGTGTAGGAGAGAGGTGTGGAGGGAGGGGATAGTAGAGAAGGGAGAAATGTATGAAGGCTAGAAATAGAAGGTTAGAAGGCAGGGAGCAAGGAGTATGGAAGTAAGTATGAAAGAGAGTAACGAAGTAGGGAAGGGAAGAAGGGGAGAGGAAATGAAGATAGCCTACGAAGCTGTGTTGTCTCTCTGTCTTCCCCCCGTGTCTGCTCGGTGTTCGATTCGTAGGGGGGATTACGTATCCCGCGTTGCGAGAAGTAATAGGAGTTCCCCCCCCCCTACATCACGGTCTGAAGCTGCTGCTCTTTAGTTCAAGAGCAGATTGAGAGCCTCGCTCAGTAGCTGTTGGTCTCCTGTACACTATGTGATATTAATATGCATTAAAATCATTCCAGATGGCTTCACCCTTTACCGAGTGAGGACATATGAGTGGTGAGAAAGGTCAACACTCACTTATGGAGATAGTAGTCCCCTTCGGGATGTAAGGCTTGGTATGCCAAGCCGAGTAGAGATATTCTCTCTCTACTAACCCTTCTCGGTCCCGTAGTGTATACTCGAGTAGGCGAGTACTCGAGTAGTAGGCGAGTGGCCCGGCCGGCACGGGAGCCGGCATGGGGAAGGCACCCGAATATCAGAAAAACCGCAGGCTTAAGCCTGGTTTGGTGAGCCAGTATTTGGACTGGCCTCCAATGATAGGCCGCCCGGGCACCTTCTGACCCGGGCAACTAGCCCAAACAAGAAACTTTCCAGTGGTTTATTAGGTGGAGTGTGGCAACTGTGCTGATCACCGCTCGCCCCCCATACAACACCCACCAATGAGTATCTGTCCGGGTGGGTGTACGGGGGGGCGTTCCGGTGACCTTGGAGGCTGTGTCTTAAGTCAAGACGTTGGACCCGAGTGTGTTTGATCAGAGATGGACTGGACTTGGACTGGATTTTCGCTTCCCGCGTCAAATAGGATTCGTGCGGGGACTTACTTGGAAAACCGAGTCACAGATACCGAACCCTAAAAGACATAGTACCATTTTATTGAGATACTCAATCGTTGGTTCCCCATTGTTCTTATCTACAGGGGTTTACAGCCGATACACAAACCGCTAGCAATCGGTGAAGGTCTAAACCGAAACCTAAGTACATCTGGTAGACACAAGGTAACCAAAGTTCGGGCAGGGCCCTGTATCATCACGTGATGATTGTGACCACGGTTGTCATATCATACATATATATTACTTTGTTATGTCGTTGGAGTTGCCTCCTCTGGTAAGGTCTGATGTGTTTTGTCTCTCAAAGGAGCTGAGCAGCTCTTTGCTGTGTTTTTCGCCCCTTTTCCAAAGGTAGGGAATTCTCTTCACTACATAGCACACGGCTCGATTATTACAGTCACGCCTCGTTTTAACAAACGCCAAGAGTTCCGGATTTTTCGTTCGTTATAGCGAGAACAATTTGTATTGGAGTAGATGGGGGCAGGGGTGTAAATTCCCAGAGGGCTCATTCGTAATAGCGAGGTTTCCCATATAAAGAGGTCCATTACAACGAGGTGCGACTGTACAGTTTTTACGGTATAGAAATGCTACGACAGGCACATGGTGGGTCAACTACGTAGTATCATTCAAGGGGCAGGCGTAGCGATCGAGCACACTACTTTGTGACCTCACCAGTTTTAAAGGATTATTTGCTGGTAAGCCACTTTGGTGTGTGCGAAGATTTTATGCCGGGCCCTTGTAAAGGCAAGGAGAGCACTTGAATAAGCTTTATTTCATTTTTGATATATAGCTATTGAATGATTGTAGTGGGTGGGAAGCACATGTGAGGTTTCAGCTACAGTATCATACTGCTTCCGCGAACTTCACCCCCCCCCCCCAAGACTGAATCACGGAACACCCAAGTGCACTACTTGGCCAAATACACAGTCTCCACCGGCTGTCCTGTACAAGAGGCGATGATCACTAGGATTCGACCAATCAGTAGCGAGTGTGTATTTGGACGGGGTGTGTATTTAGGTATTCCACGATTGTACCCGCCCCAGGCAAGAAGTATTCGAGAACAGGGGTTCGCAAAATATATGGCAGAAAATCAGTGCGTGTGTGAGTCCACAGACAAAGTCACGACTCGTATTTCTGAATACTTCTTGTTTGGGACGAGTAACTGTTTGTTTTTTACTGCAGTATTACCAAATTCGTTCATCGTTGTGGTTGTAGTTTCTAAGCCAGGGGTCCAGTGCTCGAGTAATAATTATAGGGCAGGGATTACTTATAGGCATTCTCTACAAGTATTGTGGGCTAGCTCGCTTTGCGATGGAATACGGTACCAATACTTACGGAGGTCCAGCACCTAAGCTTTCGTATATCTTACTAGCAACGAGTGCTCGGCCAGCAGGGGTAAAAGTGTGGAATTGGTCATAATGACTATCTTACCCAATTCGGTGCCGCGGCTACCCAATCCACCTCGTGCTAGCCCAACACTCCTAGCTAGTAAAATATACTTAGTACAAAACTTAGGTGCTGGACCTCCGTAAGTTACTTAACGAATACAGCTACAGTATGCCTCATCATGTATCAGGATTTCGAACCAAATCACAAGGTACAGCACTAAAGAAAGAATGCTAAAAGAACCCAGGGCACAATATCAAGAATGGAAAGCAAACCTAGTATCATGGGGAAAGCTATGATATCATACATCACTTACAACTCCTCAGGCGCCAAACTTCTCACAGGAAGGGAACTTTATATTCACAACCATCAACTCCCTACATAACCATGCTTGCAGCAAATCAGTGACCTGGTATTTTATTACCGCATAGTACCTGTACCCGTATAATCTCTCCTGCCGGCACGGTAAGCCAGAGAAAACAGCTGTTTCCCCACATATCATACCCGAGCAGGGACAAAAAAAAATGGCAAAAAACTTGCAGTGGCAAATTAGGGGTTATGTTGACCGATAAAAATAAACGTTGTGGAAAAGAAAGGGCCGAGTTGTACTGTACCCGTACTCAAGTAGAGGTTAGACACCCAGACCAGTTGCATCGGTTTCCGCTTTTCTCTGGCAAGCTTTGGAGATTCCGGGGGGCTTCTGGGGTTTCTAGGCAATCCCTAGAAAGGTGATTTGAGCTGAACCCGATTTTTAATTATCAGCTTGGGATATCTTGTTGGTGGGATAATGCTTTTGGTACTCCTAGTGTGATTAAGAACTCGGATACTGGACAGACACCCGAGAAACATGTTCTTAAGAAATTAACACTGCAGACCAGTATAACTACTTCAAACACCAGTGATACAGGTTACACTCCACAATACCCACCATCATTGTATGGACAAATTGATTCTGAAATAATATTGTGAATTTCGATAACCCAATCACGGCCCAGATCAAGTGATCCATCATGCAACAGAGCGACTTGCCAGTATCATTTTATATACTCTACCAGATTAAATACATGTACAGAGATTCCGCTCCACCCACCCTTCCCTCCATTCGACTTAATTCTGGCAATCCAATTCCTTTAAAGAAAATCAGAGAAAATAAAAAATAAAAGAAAAATAAAAAACGATTAAAAGGCAAAATAAACCAAAATAAATGACTCATGACCGTCCCGGCCCGCCTCCAGCCTCCCACTTCTTCAACAAACTCTCCTCCCGCTCTGTCTCCTGCTCCTCCTCCGGATCGCTTTCGACATATCGCACGCTAGCAGTAGGCGCCTTTCCCTTCTCCTCGTCGCTATCGTATGGTGGCAGCGCATTGTTCCGGCTATCGCCCTTGACAAGCCCAACCATTTCTTCTTCAGTCTTAATTGCGCCGGGGGCAGAACTTCCGCGGGAGCCCAGACCTAATCTCGGGAGGTGAAGTTGTGAATGTGGGGCGGAATATGAGACTGGTTCTTCCACGTGTACTGTAGAGGAGTTCGAGCGTGAGTGGGTGTGTCCGTGTCGACCAAACATACTCTGGAAGGAGAATTGTCGACGGGCACCAGAAGAACCGCTGGAGGGTCGAAGGTCGGGGGTCGATGGAGCAGGAGGTGGAGTTGGGGGGGATGTTTGTGGCGCGAGAGCAGTGTATTCGCTTCCTCTACTTGTTGTTCTCCGGTGGCTGGAGGAGGATTGTCCAGGCGCGAAGTCGCGTGTACTCGTGGAGTGCTCGTATACAGGGGGGGTTACGGCTAGATGTGGGGTCCCGGGCGGTGCAGACATGTCTACCATTGGCAAGGGCGGCGGATGTTCAGAGCTTGTGTGGCTCGGAGCTAGCGGGGGGGCGCTAGAATCGCGGAAATCCCGGTGGGGTGTTGCGATGCCTGCTTCGCTACGAAGACTAGGGGAACTGCGCTGTCTAGGAATAAATAGGCTCTTGACTCGTTCCACAATACTAGCGGGCTGTTGATCCGGTTCGTTAGGTTGAATACCATAGACTTGCGCTCTCATTGCCTCATCGACACTCATGCTTCTCCGGCGTCCAGGGCCCACGTCTGCCGCCGGGGTTGATGATTCCACGCCTTCCTCTAGGTCCGGCATACGAGACATCCCAAGTGGGGGATGTGATCCTGACATGGTATTTCTCCGCCGAGGCGCTCCATGGGCACTAAAAGTAACTCTCCTCCTAACACCATCCCATTCCACGTTCTGATTCGGCCCGTGAAGCATTTCATTGATCTTCTCTTCCCTAATCCGTCTAGCTTCTTCAACCTCAGCCTTCTGTCTGGCAATGGATATACGACGAATAATTGCTGCTGTTCCACGAATGGCATCTGCTTTGGGCTCGCTTTCCGGTTCAGATTGCTCAGCAACAGTGCGCACCTGGTCAAGGTCCCCACGAAATATTTCTGTGTCTGGAACATCTTTAGCACTCTTTGATAGCTGCAGCAGCACTACGCCTGAACAAATCTGCAAGAAGCCCATCACAACACTAAGAAAATTAGCACCGAGAAAAAGAAAACTTTGGGGGCAACATACGTTGTGATAGAACTGGGAGTTCCCTTAAACCCTCTAAATAAGATGGCACTGGTCACGATGGTAGAACTTGTGAAACACACATAATACGTTGGCGTCACCAGTGCTGCGTTGAAAATGTTCAAAGCTTTCTGCAAATAATTAGCTACCACCCTGGCATACGAAAATTTCAGGGATATCCATACGTTCAGGTAGACGATCTCAACCAACAATGTTACAACCACGAAGACCAGAAGTACGTAGAGAAACCACTGATTAAACTGTGGGGTTCCAGAAGCCTGTTTAACGACCGCAGCACCAAGACCTTGGGTAGCAACTACACTAGTCCCATCAGCGACCATGTTGCAATTCCACACAACCGGCGAACAAACCTCAATCCCCCGATCAAACTACAAATACTGATATAGACCATCATACTCTTATTCCCATACTTTGGCGCAACCCACACCACCACTCCAATACACCCGAGTATGACAACCCCTGCATAGGATAAGAAACCGGGCGATATAATAAAATGTTTCATATCCTGAATAGAGTTGACAGAGGATTGTTCCGGGGCATTGATGACAATAACTATAGACCCGATTATGCACATAAAGCACCCGATCTTTCCGACAAAGGACAACCGTTCACCGAGGAATATGGAAGACAGGATGGCAGTAATTACAACAGACTATTCCCAACCACAATTAGTTTCTAGCCCATAATAAATCCACTCAGCAAGGGGGTAAACCTACCAGAGCACCAAGCGGTGTAACTAGAATAGCCTCGACGAAAGCATATGCGCAAAAATTGCAAATCTCCCCCAAAATCACTATCCCAAAAAAGCACCGATCAGCCCGACAGTCCCGCCTCCCCTAAACCTCCTCCCCTCCCCTTCAAGCAGAGAGAGGGAAGGGAAGGGAAAAAAAGAAGGGCAAAAACAAACTCAATATCATCCCCGACCACCACCAGGCATTCTTTAAATATCCGTAACCCTCACCAGCCTCCTTCCCGTCCTTTAGATTCGCCGCTAGTAAGCCTTTCTTTTTGAGCACGAACGAAACGCCGATAAACACTCCCGAGGAAACAGCGAGAGCAACACCAATGGCTTTGTATCTGTTTTTTCCCCTCAATTAGTGAGGGAACCGAGTAGCAACAAAAAGGGGAGAGAAGGGGAAAATTACACTGGGGGCCGACCTCCGGCGCCACCGAGACCATGTCCCCCGCTCGCTGCCTTTGAAGTAGCACTCGCGAGCGCACTCGCCGTTGCCGAAGCTATCGCTGAACTCATGATACCTCTCCTCTCCTCCTTCTCCTAGGGTATCTATCCCCAATCTTACTACCCCAACTTTTCTCAGTTATCCCGTCTCCTTGTCCTCGCCAGCGTTGTTTGTCTTTCTCCACGTCTCCACCCGGTTCGTTGGTCGGTTCGTCCGTTTCGCGTCCGCAACTTGTTATCGTCTCCTCTGCTCGGTGAATACCCGGTAGTCTGTATCTTCCGTTATGGAAATCCCTCCCTACTTCCCTTTCAGCAAACAAGGATGTAATGAGCGAAGAACAAAAATGCCGTTTAGGAATTTTCCCGGGGAAAAAAGGTCCTTTTTTTCTTTCTTTCCTTTTTTATGGGCGGGTGGGCGCGAGCTGAGTTTTTCTCGCTGTCGGTCCGTTCGTCTGTCCAAGCCCAAGCAAGACAAGACGCAAGGCAAGTAGACTAACTGACTACTCGAGTATGGGTTGTGAGCGTTAGCGTGAGATGAGAAAGAAGTTTGTAAGGTAACGGATTGGCAGCAGCCACCAAAAGTTTGTACTGGTCCGTCTGTCCGTCCGCTCGTTACGGTGCAGCAGTGTACGAGTACTCGAGCACCGTACTCGAGCAATGTAAGAAATTCGGTGAGGCAATGATAGCTGCAAACCTAATCTCAAGACTACTGTGTGCTGCTTTGCTGCAGCGTAAGCACAACACAGCACAGAATGGAAGCTAACACTTTAAAATAAAAAATATGAATGGAAAGAGGGAATGGGCTCGCTCGATCGCTTCAAAGTTTGAACAAAAACGGAACCAAACCAATAGCGTGTCGTTACCCGCGAACCCTTTTTCCTCCGGTTATGATACCCCCAGGAAACAAAAAAGTAGAGACAAGTGTCGTATCATACACACAAAAATCATCTCATCATAGCAAGATCTAGTGGGAAAAGAAAAGAAGAAAAAGGGTAAGACGAAAGTAAAAGCAAGCAAGCATAAAACAAAGGATGATTGAGAAAAACAAGAAAAGGGCCAAGTGGTAGGAGCAGATCTACCGCCACCTGAGTTTTGACGGCGTGGTTGGCCCCTGCTCGTTGTTCTCCACGGCAACCACCCAACCGGTGGAACATGATGTGGAACGTCTTAGCCGCTGGCCGCAATACCTCGCCAAGAAAATATTACCCAATCTCAATCCGCAAAGGATTTGCAACAACCACCCCCAAAGAGAATTATGGCTCTTCTAGCTGATAGAGCAGGTGATTATCTACACATTGATACTATAAAAACACCTCGAGTTTTTGTGGAGATATTAGGGTTTAAAGGCAGATCTACTGGAGTAGCTTTCAGTAAGAGAATGGGATGCCTGGGACATGTTAAGTACAGCTACCGGTAATTCCCCTGGCAGAGAAGGCTGATCGCTATTCGCCATAGGATTAACCTGCATTGAATCCATGCCTGGCAGAATAACATGATATTACTACGTCAGCACGAACTGTCCCCCCGTTCTGGCTACAGAGGTCCCTCGCCGTGATAAAAACGCGGTGAATGCATGATCTTCCTATTATGGCCGGATCCGTATATAGATCCACAGGGATTGCGGTGGGGGGAGAACCAGAGTTCGAACTTGACGGATCTGCATTGGCCCACAATAAGCGCGACACTTGTGCTTGATCAGAAGGCAATTCTCATACCGCTCCTCGGAAGAAGTACGATTCGTACTATCAGCAGCAAAGTTATGTGGTGGTAGCGATGAGTTTGACGAGAGGCATTTAGCTTAGTCTGAGTTACTCGAGAGAGGCAGAGATCCATTTAGATGATACCGGTATTGTTGCACGATAGACTATCCACGACTACTTCCGGATTCTCAATCACGGCGAACGTCCCACCGCGAACCACCACCTCCAAATAAAAACAGGGAAGCGCACTTCTTATCATCCCGACGGTGGACCGCCATTGAAGGAAAATATTTGGGAGATCAAGCCCAAGAGCCGGTACACAAAACTTGGAGTACGAGTACTGTACAAGTATTGTACGAGTACTCGTACGGCACTTCTACCATCGCATCCCTTCAAACCAGCCTTTAAGAGCCACTCTACAAGTACTTGTACCAGATTATCCTACCCCTTCATCCCACTCGGTACTCGAGTACGAGACGACCCGATCCTCCACTCCTCGACTATGATGATACTGGAACACAGCCCGCAGACCACGCAAGGGGCAAACTCATCGTGGGCGCGCATTGGACAATGCAGCTCCCTAGCAGCCTGGCAGGGTGGGTTGCACCAACGCAACGCATGGCAGGGAGCTTATTTATCCAAGATTTCTGCCGGTGTCATACCGTAAGCGGCTGGTCCGTCTTAGCACTGCCGTACCGGTACTGGCACTCGGTCCTCACGTGTGACGAGCGATACTGTGTGCTCGAGTACCAGTACCATATACCGGTACCTACGGTAGTAGTCTACATTTCTGCGGTACTTGAGTACAGGATCCCTTCCCTTGGTTTTGGTCCACAATACTTACATAGGACTCGCCATTCAGAGCGCTCTATTGGACAATATTGTATTCTCTATAGGCCCTATGTTAAAGGCATCGGGCGGATATTTCGCGAGTACAATACGTGTCTGGTATGCTGGATAGGAAGGCTGGTGCAAGTATGATGTGTTGGTGGTGTTTCAACAAGAAAGTGACTAAATTTACCCGATGGTTGATGGTTGATCAATACCGATGGCCAATTGCCACCGCCATCGGGTATTTCACCTGCCCCTAAATCACAACCGTACAAATAGAATACGACCAAACCGAAAAAGCTCAGATGCTCTCAAGTTGTCCCTTAACGGTAGTGCGAAGAAACCCAGAGACACATCAACATCGCCCGCAGAACCCAAGCTCCGCGAGAGCTGCAATTGTCATCCGAAAGGCATTCATCACAGGTTTTTAGTTTGGTGGGGAAGGAGGGAAAGGGGGAGAAGGCACCGTGTGGTGGGGTCTCGGTCCCTTTTATTCCGGTTCTCTCAGCTTTTCGCCAAGACCTTTTTTTTCTTCTTTTTTTCTTTTTCGCTGTGGCTTTTATTAGCCGAACCCCACCGCCGCACAGTGCCTACTGCTTGTTACGGGTTGAGCGTTCGAGAGCACACCGGTGACCGCAAGTATAATACCGGTACCGGCAGGATGGATGACGGCGGATTGTTAACGGGGAAACGTCGGAGAGGGAGTTGGCACAGTTTGCTTCTTATACCGCGGAAAGCGTTTGGCAATTCTGTACCCGTTGCCTGTGGATCGTTCCTAGTGCGCTCCCATAGCCGGGTCCCGCAAATCCTTCTCTCCTCTCCTTCTAGACCTTCTCTCTCACAACTAGCTTCCTGTTGGTTATAAGGGGAATACTCTCTTTCCTCCCAACTTCACTTCGCTGCTTGCACTGAACCCTTCTTGCCCTCTCGCTCGGATCAATTAAAATGCTTGCCCGTTCAATCTTAAGGCGGCAAGTCTCCCGTCGCCTGGTTGGAGAAGCCACCAAGAGCGCCTCCGGCTTTTCTACCTCAATTGCTCGCCCAGCCGGCATTCTTCCTGCTTCTCATGATAAAGTAGGCCTCTCTTGGCTCCTTCTATGACATGGATTTATCAAGCAGGATTTAAACTGATTATGTTCGTAGCTCTTGAGAACAAGTTTGGCGGAGGCAGACCCGGAAATCTCCAAAATTCTCGTGCACGTGAGTCATCCACAACCTACCCTCCGGCCCGCCGTCAGCTGGCTAAATACGGAATCGTGCTACAGGAGAAAAACAGACAAAGGGATTTTGTGAACCTTATCCCTTCAGAGAATTTCACTTCGCAATCCGTTCTCGATGCGTTGGGTTCACCCATGCAGAACAAGTATTCTGAAGGCTACCCAGGAGCCCGATATTACGGAGGCAATGAGTGGATCGATGCGGCGGAGACTTTGTGTCAGAAGCGAGCTTTGGCTGCGTTCGACCTTAACCCGGAGGAGTGGGGAGTGAATGTTCAATGTTTGAACTAATTACTCATCCAGTCTAGGGGTTTCACTAACAGATGGCAGCACTTTCTGGAGCCCCAGCCAACTTGTACGCTTACTCGGCCATCATCCGTCCCCACGACAGGATAATGGGATTGGACCTCCCCCACGGCGGCCATTTGTCTCATGGATACCAGGTTCCTGGGAAGAAGATCTCTAAGATTTCTGAGTACTTTGAAACTTTGCCTTACCGCCTCGACCCAAACACTGGCTTGATTGACTATGACAACATGGAGAAGCTCGCAGAGCTCTACCGACCAAAGATCATCATTGCTGGTGCTAGCGCTTATTCCAGGATCATTGACTATGCGCGCATGAAGCAAATTACCGAGAAATATGATGCTTATTTACTGAGTGACATGGCGCATATCTCTGGTCTTGTTGCAGCTGGTGTTACCGAAAGCCCTTTTGCCCATAGTGATATCGTTACTACAACTACTCACAAGTCATTGGTGGGTTACTCTTGTCGGCCAATGTTGGTATGGAGGCTAACATGTCACAGAGAGGACCCCGTGGCGCCATGATCTTCTTCCGCAAGGGTGTCCGTAAGACTAATAAGAAGGGCGAGGATATCCTGTATGATCTCGAGAATCCCATCAACGCCTCTGTTTTCCCTGGGCATCAGGGTGGTCCTCACAACCATACTATCACTGCCCTTGCTGTTGCGTTGAAGCAGGCCAAAACCCAAGAGTTCAAGGAGTACCAACAGCAGGTGCTTAAGAACGCCAAGGCACTTTCCGACAAGCTCTCTGCTCTTGGCTATGAGATCGTTTCTGGAGGCACCGACAACCATCTTGTCTTAGTTGACTTGAAACCAAAGGGCATCGACGGAGCTAGAGTTGAGAGGGTTTTGGAACTTGTCAATGTTGCTGCCAACAAGAACACTGTGCCCGGCGATGTCTCTGCCCTCAGACCCGGCGGGCTTAGATTAGGTTCTCCTGCAATGACCACCCGCGGCTTCTCCGAGCCCGACTTTGAGAAGGTTGCGGGAATCGTCGATAGAGCTGTAAAGATTTCCAAGGACTTTAACGCTACCGTTGGAGGTAAGAAACTCAAAGACTACTTTGGCAAGCTCGACAATGGAGAGGCTGTCCCCGAACTCGTCCAACTGAAGAAGGAAGTGGCAGAATGGGCCGGCGATTTCCCGCTGCCGTGGAGCAATTGATTTCAACTTCTTTTCTCACTTATTTGCCCTTTTTTTCGATGGGCTGTGTATATATCTCTTGCCTTCCGGCCTTTCTCAATTTCATTGGTTTGGGGTTTGTGGGGTTTTTCCGCTGCCAATATTCAATAAATTTATGATCCTTGCTACCAAAACTCTTGGTCGGTTGCCGGTCACAAGCAGGCTACGGATTAAGGGTCAAGATTTTGTATCACGGGGGTTGCCGCGTAGCCGCTATTCTAGGCTTTTATCATAGATTTCAGACGCGCATGTGGGAATCCGGGAATGAGCCTTGAATCTCGACGGGTATGTGGTTCCTGGAACAAGTACGGTACGGCGGTATGACGGTGACAGGTGTGGCGGTGACAGTGGCGCAAGACGGGTGCTGATCCTCTATGATACCGTAGACTCATGGAGTTTGTTGGTTTTTTCCCGGCATTTGGAGTTCGTGGGTGTTTCGGCGGTTTGTTTCACAATCTCGGATTCAATGCGAGTGCTTGCAGTAGGCTCCTGGGCCGTACAAGTGCTATGTTGATAGGGGGATTTCGCAATCAAGAGATTGGGGTCGCTATTGTTGTGGCATCTCTATTTATTGTGGATAAAAGTTTGCCAGCTAGTCAAGCATGCTAGAGGCCCATGCAAAAAGAGGTGGATCTCTGATCTAGTCTGGCTACTCCCGTCATAAGAGTTGGTATCTCTTCGCTTAGCTAACAGAATTATTATCGCTGGCTACGGTATGGTATGATATCTCTTAGATGTGATATGAGCCCTAGTAACCTTTGACCTGCTAAGCACCTGTGCATGTACTGTACTCGTACAGTACTGTGACGATAATCTGATCGCGATCTCCTTACGATACGTAAGTGGGGACGCGAATCCTAACCTGTGACCCCTTGGTGCTGCGACAAGCTGGAATTAAGCGAGTTGACTTGCTTGCTCCGAAATTCCTCTACTCGAGTATTAAGGACTAATTGTAGTCTACGATAGAACATGGCCTCTCATTGGGCCCGGGTTCGGTTCCTGAATCATAACGATATGATCGTCTAATTGTGTGCATAGCAATTAGTTTAGTGAATATGGAGACCTCGGCCGATTTTCCAAGAGAGCACTCTCGTCATACAAGTACTGTTGTTTTTAGGGTTCTTGGCAGAGCCACAGGCTACAGGAGCTGGAGTGAATCATTGCTGTTGAACCCCACCAACCGCCCCACGTCAGCGCCACAAATACAGGACCGTGGGCCAAGCCTGGAACCGTCGTCATCCAATGGGGGGGGATTGGCCGCGAGTTTCGCAGCTGTTGTAGGATGGTACTGGTGCCTTTCAGGCGAGTGGGGGCTTCAGCCTGGAGGTGTGGTTTCACTGAATCTATTGCTGGTGGGAGCGCAAGCAGCGGGAGATTTCTTCCTTCTCGCAGTCAGGGCGATATTTGTTGCTAGGGACCAAGAAAACGTCACCAGCGTGCACTGCCCAGCCCGTTCCAAGTTCGAGGAACGGGGAAACTGCCCCGCCATGCATCCACTCATCTAGGCTATCATATCCATCTAATGTTAACGTTAGCGTTAACCTTGCCATCTCCGCACAAGCTTAACACAAACAGAACACGCAAGCCTTTTCATTATTTCTGAACCGAGTGAAAATTGTTAGTTTTTCACCCTCTTCTACACATCCTCTATTTAATACCCATTCCCTGGCTTTTCTTCTTTCTTTGTTCTTTTCCCCTCTCTAACTTGCCTTCCACTTTTCCGTGTCTCTAGCTACCCCGCCTTCGATCTCGTCCCCGCATCTGCGTTCCAACCCAACAACCGCAAAGGAAACAAAGGAGCGATGAACGTATTCAAGCTCGCTAGGAAGTACCCCGGGCTCGGTCAAGAGGGCATCATGGCCCTGCAGGACACTTTTTTGCGCTCGGACCAGGACGAGAAGGGGTACTTGGATGAAGCCACCGCCATCAAGACTGCTCAGGACCTTGAGAGGAAGCCGTACGATGAGGTCCGCGCAACTTTGAAGCAGGTTGAGCTGGATAGCTCGAGGAGGGTCGAATTGGACGATTTTGTTGATGTTTGTCACTATTCACGATGAGAATTTTGTGTTGGGATGGGGCTGACGGATTGTTTGCTTGGTAGCTTATCTCAAAATTGAGAATGACGGATGGAGCAAAGTCGAGTCGTGCTCCCGTGGTCTCGCATGCTAGGGCTGGCTCTATAGGACGCGGAGGTGGGAGTGGTGGTGGGCAGATTAAGATGGGGGGTGCGACGGGTGCGACGACGCACACCATCAATGAGGATGAGAGGACCGAGTTTACGAGACATATCAATGCCGTGTTGCTTGGGGATACGGATATTGGGGATCGTCTGCCGTTTCCTACCGACACCTTTCAGGTTTGTTGCTACATTTTCAGGATGGCAATTGGATTGGTGCTGACGCGAACCAGATGTTTGATGAATGCAAGGACGGTTTGGTTCTTGCGAAGCTTATCAACGACTCGGTACCGGATACTATCGATGAACGTGTTTTGAATCGCCCGAATGCCCGTAGCAAGAAGCTCAATCAGTTTCAGATGACGGAGAATAATAACATTGTTATTAACTCCGCTAAGGCTATTGGGTGTTCGGTTGTCAACATTGGGTCGGGTGATATTATCGAAGTTAGGGAACATTTGATTTTGGGGTTGATCTGGCAGGTCATTCGGAGAGGACTTTTGGGAAAGATTGATATCAAGTTGCACCCGGAGCTCTATAGATTGTTGGAAGATGATGAGACTCTGGAACAGTTTTTGAGATTGCCCCCAGAACAAATTCTGTTGAGATGGTTCAACTTTCACCTTAAGGCCGCGAACTGGCACAGACGGTATGTTTTCCTTGTGTACAATGGGTTTGCTTAGCTGATCGTTTTTAGAGTTGCAAATTTTAGCAAGGATGTCTCCGATGGCGAGAACTACACTGTTTTGCTCAACCAGCTTGCCCCGGATCAGTGCTCTCGTGCGCCTCTGCAGACACGCGATCTTATGCAACGTGCCGAGCAGGTGCTTGTTAATGCCGACAAACTTGGATGCCGGAAGTTCTTGACACCAAAATCATTGGTTGCCGGGAATCCCAAGCTTAACTTGGCATTTGTTGCTCATCTCTTCAATACCCATCCTGGCCTTGATCCGATCACTGAGGAAGAGAAACTTCAAGTTGAAGATTTTGATGCTGAAGGAGAGCGAGAAGCACGTGTTTTCACTCTTTGGCTCAATTCCCTCGACGTCCAACCGGCGGTTAACTCTCTCTTTGATGATCTCCGTGATGGAACTGTTCTTCTACAAGCATATGATAAAGTCATCCCGGGCTCGGTAAACTGGCGCCATGTCAACAAGGCACCCTCTCATGGAGGGGAGCTCATGCGCTTCAAGGCCGTAGAAAACACAAACTATGCTGTCGAACTCGGGAAGCAAAATCGATTTTCTCTGGTCGGTATCCAGGGTGCAGACATCACCGATGGCCAGCGCACTCTTACGCTTGCCATCACCTGGCAGTTGATGCGTCGCGACATTACACGCACCTTGCAATCCCTCGCGCAGAGGGTTGGTGTATCAGAAATATCGGATTCTTACATGCTCAAATGGGCCAACGATATGGCCAGGAGTGGTGGGAAGGCGCAGGGAATCAGAAGCTTCAAGGATCCTAGTTTGGGGAGTGGAGTGTTTCTTTTGGACGTACTTAACGGCATGAAGAGTAACTACGTCGACTACTCGCTCGTTACAAGTGGTAGAACTGATGAAGAGGCCTATCTGAACGCGAAATTGAGCATCTCAATCGCGAGGAAGATGGGAGCTACTATTTGGTTTGCTCCCCGCAATATCCCCCCTTCCTCTTGGCGGTGACGGCTAATAAATGGCGCACAGGTTGGTACCCGAAGACATCGTCGCGGTCAGGTCTAGGTTGATTGTCACGTTCCTGGGGAGCTTGATGGCCACTTATGAGACTTTGAATTGATCAAAAATAGGGCCAAAGGATCGTTTCCTTTTTTATTTTCCGTCCTTCTCTCCATCACTTTCTTTGTCTCAATTTTTTTCTTGCGCAAGCGGCGGTTGTGGTTCTTAGCGTAGGTCGTGATTATTTGACTAGACGAATCACAATATCCCGATATCGTATGATATTTGGAAACGATGGTGTTAAGTTAATCAAAAAGTTCTGGTGAGTTATGAGGTGCATGGATTGTCACTCGGTTTTGTCGGCTATTGAGTTTGGGTTATTTCTGCAAGTGCCTTATTGAAATAACTTTTACCACGGGCTCAGCGGCGCGGTCCTGCGGAGTTATTGAGCTATTGCACAGGAGGAAATGGAAGGCTCTAGAAACCAAGAGCTTGGATGCATTATCGCTGGATCGTTTCGGTCCGTTGTGTAGGAAAACTCCGGGTTATATTGTGCTTATAATGCTAGGACTTATATCCCCATGGTGCTGATACCGTCGAATTCCCCTGCCTTTTTCATAAGTACCCTTTGGCTAGTATGAGCAGCGGTGATCTGGCTTTGCGGGTAAAATAGTGTCGGGTGGCAACAAGAGCCCCATTAATCACTCGAGATCCCCATTCACGAAGCAAATTATCATTTACAATCCTGGTGGCAGAAGAAATGTGCCCCCCGGTTTTCTATACAGAAGACCAATTTTCAGTGCGTACATATCTAGCAACAAATAATTAGAAAATTTAGTAATTAATGTTTATACAGAGAGTTTAACCCAAAGATTCACATGATTAAATGTCGGACCACCAGAATTGCCTATGAAATCTAGTGGTCTGACATATGAAGCGAAGGTCAAAATCCATGCCAAGGCAGTCGAATTGTATGGGATTTCGCATAGCAACGAATTAAGCCGACATCATGCACGTTTGTTTTGTCTCTAGGTAAATTACGCTGGAAGTGCTCTGTTATTTCTGACGACTGATAACACAAAGCGAGAGAAATGTTTTCAAGAGCTAAGGAGTGAAAGGCGTACTGGAACGACCAGGGGATTATCCGATAATATTTATATTATCATACCCGGTATGGTATTTCCACTGTAACCGCCAGTGCTAATACAAGATGTACAGTACAGTACATAAGAACCGCTAGGACATTAGGGTTGCCTCTCCTACGGTATTAAGGTCTGCTGAATTTGTCTCTATCTTTTTATTTGTCCTAGCTGAGGGCTGAAAAAGATGATCTTTTCGCTATCTTTTTCTTCTTCCCCACTAAAGAATTAATCCCGGTTTTTACAGTAATGGAAAGGTAGCGCTAGGCTGTTAAGAGATTTTCACCAGCTGTACAGTGCAATAGAGTTCCCCTTAACGTATTGGGCCGGAAAGCGGATCGGATGGGGAAGTGAATCAGTTAAAACGCACAAAAAAAACATCAAAATAAAAGAATATCAATTAACGGCTGACACTGGGTGGGAAGACGAAATACAGCAAGTGCAGGGCTTCGGAGGTTCGGCTTTGCGGAAATTTATAGTGAGGATTTAAGCAAAACCCACATACAAGGTGATTCTCTTCTGCGCCCGATCCACTTCCCCGTACAAATACGTTAGTCTAAGGGATCATCCATGGATTTACTATTACCGGTGCGCGACAATTTGGTACTTGCAGGACCCGCTGATAGATCGGAGGTGGTCTGGTAGTGGTGCAGGGAATCCACCCACTGTGATACCCCTGGGATCTAGGATTCAAACCGATCATCCATGCTTATGATGCTATCGTAACTGATGAATCGAAATTGTCAAATAAGGGTGGGTCTTGGTGGTCGTGAGTTTTGGTCCTGCGTGGTACACACACGGAAAACTACTAAAACTGATACAGCAAGAGAGGTCGTTTGGTAACAAGACCCCCCCCCCACTCCCAACACGCACCATATTTACCTCAAGATCAAACGACAGGCAAGCGACGAATGGCCAGCCACAAGCAATGAGAAAGCACGAGTGATCGAACTTCATCTTGGAATTGCTAGCGAAAGAGATACCTCGAGAGATGCTACTCCGGATATCGAGAAATACTGATTAGGGACTTGTGAACTCGATCCTCCACCGCGACCGGGAAAAGAAGCCGGTTCTGAACGGGCATGATATCCGAGGCTGAGCGCAGCCTGTATTTATGCTCTCGAACTATGGTGGCTGGTACGGTATCGTGCATGCGGCTGGTTTGAAGCCCAGGCCTTAAACTGTTGTTAGGTATCTGTGCCAAGCCAATCTCCTTGTTTGCTTGCCTGGCGCAAGTCATGACTGAAGGCCGGTCATAGAGCGAGCTAAAGTTTTGGATGCGTGTTAGAACACGACGAAAGGTACGAGGTCAATCAGGGCTTGAGTCTGCCCACAGGGTGGATTTTCTACGGCCTACTTTTTCTGGAGGACTAATCTCTGTTGACTTGTGGACTGGGTTCTGAATGGTTGTCACAAACCATTGATTCTACTTCGCAAGTGAGCTGGATCAGGATGAAAAGACGGAAAGGGCAGGCTTGTTTTCGGTTCTGGGCGGTGTCGTATCCGGAATGGGATTTAGAGGGTGAAGCGACCACCGCACTCACCTGCCCTCAATCCAACTAAGAAAATTTGGGCACTGTTCAAATGTGAGCATCGGAAGGGAATCTGGGAGAGGCGGGAAGTGCCGGAGAGTTGAGGGGAGTTGGTTGCTTTGGCATAGGGGGTATGCTTCAATGGGTGTGACTTGTATCCAGAGCTATGGTGCGCTAGCTCGATGGTGGAATGTACTAGTAGTTTAGCTCTCAGTGTCTCTTTTTATATCTTTGGAATTTTTGCAGTTGCGGGGGTGTTTGGTGGCTAAAGTGATGTCGTTTGTTGCAGCCATGGACAGTGTCTGGTTTCCACACATCTCCCGGTACAATAAACGAGTGATATGTTATGATAAGTTTGTCGACAAATATTTCGGGATAGGCAGAATAGCGGCGAACTTCGCAAACTTCCCCAAGAGGGTATCATGCTGGATTGCGTGTGCTCGCCTGATGGGTTGCTATGTTTTACGTGACGAGTAAGCAATACGGTGCGGTGGGATACTAGTTGCATGGCTCTCGCTTCATGCTCGACCCCTTCCTTCCATTCAACTCCAACCCCTTATCGCTAAGTTACCTACTATACCTATCTTCACAACTCCAAAGCTCTCCCCCTTTTTGCGGTAAAAGAAAAAAACTACTATCATACCTACTCAGTCATGGAATTCAACAGGATCAGTGGTTTTGTCTCCGGGCGAAAGGAAGAAAAGGGGTCCCAAATTTTTGGGGGGGCTCTACCCGATCAGGAGGCAAGTTATAATTTTGTGATTGATAATATTGAAGGAAGTGGTAACTTACGCTGCTTGCTAGCCCGACAATGGAATGGATTTTGGCGGTGGTATGATGGATATATACTCCTCGGCGGGTTCCACTTTGGATGGTGCCTTGCCAAGATATGAATCTGATGTTCATATTACGGATGGACTGGAATCCGCGCTTAGAGAGGGGGAACACAACTGGAAGGAGATTGATGGTAGTGCACTAAGAGGGATATATGGAGAGGGGGTTTGTGCTGACTGAGTGACATGGTTTAGAAACCCCTGATACGGGTGATTCGAACGCTCGGGTGAAGGCTGAAATAAGCATTTCCGAAGAGTCTCGCCCCAAGCTTCCCCTACTGGGGTTCCGCCTTGGGGGGCTCTCGCCCTTATG
This sequence comes from Tuber melanosporum, assembly GCF_000151645.1. Taxonomy (NCBI): domain Eukaryota; kingdom Fungi; phylum Ascomycota; class Pezizomycetes; order Pezizales; family Tuberaceae; genus Tuber; species Tuber melanosporum. Next base: position 15,234 of record NW_003298863.1, on the reverse strand, counting down.
GGGACCGTGGTGCTCCTCGTGCGACGATTATTCAGACACCGAAGAGCTCGGTTCTTCTAACAAAGGCACGTTGGAGGAGATTCCAGATTCTGTCGACCATGAAATGGGTATTGGTATTTCTACTGCGCCGGAGGGATCCGAGAATCAAAATGCAACGATCCCAGATGGGTTTTGTGGTGCCAGTTTGCCGTATCCGAATGACAAAGGTTTAAGCAGCACCTCAAGCTCTTTCGATCGGGAGAAACTATCCGCCGTCTCTTCTACAGAGCCTAAGCTTCAGTTGTCGTTAGTTGATGTTCGTCAACCGCGCTCTTTGTTGGGAGAGAGTTCTGCAGCCCCTAGTGGGGAGGAGCGGGTACCGCTGGTCCACAATCAGTTTTCCTTTAGATTTCCCAGGAGTTTACCTGAAGCACCAGCCAACGTTGGATTTCCGTTCTCACCTAGATTGGGGGCAGCCCCGTATGAAGGAGAGGCGGCGTATGAGAATTGGCTGGATCAAGGCGAACGCAGGAACCCCCAATCAAGACTAGTGAAGACGGCAAAGCGTCATTACCGCTGCGGCACTAGATCTCCTGATCATGTACCTTTGGGCGCGCCAGTTAAAGTGAGCGGAATGGCAGGAGACCTTCCTGGAGAGCTTCAGTCCATGGAACTGGGTCCCGCAAGTTTCTCCGTCAAGGGCCCAGATACTACCGTAAGGGTTTCCTAGTTTGGATTGTTCCATAGGATATGTCCTGTTCGGGGGTTGAGGTGTTTTTGATCAACGAAAAATACTAATTTAATGACTGCTTTAGTGCTCGCTCTGTACTAGTTCTAATACCTCGCCCCGTTGCTACTCACCGTCAGAGGGAGACCGTGCCGAGGGCTGCGGTCAGGAATTGTCCGGGAACGTTTGCAGTCGCGTGGGTATGACTAAAGAAGCAAACCGGGGAGTGGGCCATATGGGGCACATGACTGAAAATACCGATATACAAGTTAGAGGCATGGAAATTACGGGTACCCAAGGTGGCTTGCATGGTAAAAGCGAAGTTGAAGATCACTTTCATAGCGCGTTGGCTGGTTAGACTGACCTTGTGCCTACCGTTATCATCTCTCATCCTGGTCTGGTCATTAGGGAGAGTTTTATCGGGGAATACTATTGTCTTGCCAATTGCTTGGGCATGGGCCCAGATGCTTTTTTTCTTTCTTATGGAGGGGGGTTCTGATATTGCCTTGTTGGGCCTTCTCGGAGGTATTATTTTCTGCTCAATGTCGGTATTGAGGCTGTTCCGAGACCCTACCGCACAGAGGGCGTCAAGTTTATAGATTAGTGAAATCGAACGACTATTTTGCCTCCGGCTTGTTAAGACAGTGTTAGTAATCATTGGGGATGCTTCGATGAAGGTTGGCCTACTTCGGGAATTAACGGAGGTGATTCCTATGCTCTCTAGCTGACAGAGTACTTGAGCATGCATGACTCTATTTCAGAGCTACCTCTAACTACGAGCCTGGAATAATTTCGTGGCACTGACCGCCAATGATAATAGATTCCTGGATTTGATATGGAGTCTGGTGTCACGCTTGGCATTGCACTCGCTCCTCTCTACTTCACGGGATGTTTGCTTTGCTAGTGGTGTCTCAAAAGAGGATATCACTTCCACCTCGGCATCAAAATGGGAGGGTTGCTCGGGAATTTCGTACTTAAAATGTGAGCATCGAGCAAAATACTGAGATACGGTCGAAAAGTCCCTCCAAGATGAATCCAGAAAATACAATAGGGGGTATCGAAGAAAGGGTCGCCCAGATGAAGCGATGTGCATTCATCTCGGTTGTAAGGCAATGTTGGTCCCCCTCCCTTTTTACCAGAAGTCGTGTCAACATTCCAGCCAACAAGGAACGCATGGGCAACAGTATGGATGTAGCCCACGAACGCCTCTAATCTAACAGGCAGGATTTGGTCGCCTGTGTAATGGCGGGACGGGGGATGAGGTTGTGGGGGTTTTATAGTGGAATGTCTCGCGTCGGCCCGGGGCAAACAGTGCTGTAAATTTACTAGATAAGGAGGGAATGGGGGTTGGATTATTTGGTAGCGGTATTGGAACTCTACCCCACCTCCACCCACCGCGCTGATTATGACAGCTTCCGAAGAAATACTAGACTATGTCAACCCTCGTTTCCCACCACATTCTTACATAATATTATCGTGTATATCAGTTTTCTGGGGTCACGGACCACCGTATACTCCTCCGATGATCGAACTAGCTGAGGGCACAAGGTCTAAAGATACTTTGCAATTATTTCTCGGAAGTGCCGAGGTTCCAATCCTCGCTACCGGCGCGCACCCCAGTTTAGGGATTGAAGTCTGGCTAGCGGTAGTGGCCATCTAGAGGGCAATCGCATGAGTACGACCCACTGTGAATATAGCCGGAGAAATCGGTATTAATGTTTCTGGAATCTCTATCTGAAGGGAGTATGAAAATACCTTTTGAAGATGATCTGGCTATTAGGGTGGGGGATAGGTGGCTCAGCAGTTGGATGAGGGAATTCTTGGAACTTGGATACTGTGCAGGAGAGATATGGGAGGTGTGGTCGACAACTTTGTCCTCTTCTTCTCCCAGACTTCTTCGTCGCCTTAAAAAAACTAACGGTAAAGATAGGCGTATAAATGAAATACAACCAAAGCATTCTGATCCCTCCATGGATCACTACCCCAACCTCTGTGTCTCCACGCATGTCCCTATTCCTCCGCGCGCTCCCGTGACGGCGGGGGAACGACGTCCGGAGAATCTTCTCCATGAATCGCTGTGGCTCCGAAACAATCCATACAGTCCCTAAACGATACACTAGACTCCCGCGGCTTCCGGAGTCAAGTATAATCTTCCATTATCCGCCCACGACCTCTAATCCAGGTTTAGGTATGCGTTTTCTGAAGGAATTCTACCTTTACCCGTTTGATACCAAGTCCTAAAGTCTCAATTGGGGTATCCAATTCTCGGGGTAATATTGTGCCCAAAACCCCCCAAGGAACCTTAAAAGGTGTACAACATCCGCATGCTTCCGGTCCCCCCCCAAAACAAAAACTGATCTCCGAGGGTGTTACAAACGCCGCTCCAGCCCTTTACAATACCTCCTATTGCCGGGAAGATATGAGGAGTAATCTCTAGCTTTATTTATTGGGAGGGCCTTTGTAATCTTCCGTATGATCTAGCGCCCCGGTGTACGTCGTATTATTCTCCGTTAGCTGGGGAATCGCGGTGCGATTAGCTAACCTGCCATCGTACTCGAGTACGCTGTGACCAAGTCCTCGTTTATACCTTGAATGCCCGATTTTTCCCGTCAAACGTGGCTCGGAGCGCCACTGAACTTGGGGAAGATTCACTCTATTGCCTAGTTCATTAGCGTTCGAATTTATCAACTGACTAGTCTCATCTCTCATCTTCTTTCCTTATTCCCTTCTTTATTCTTGACCAAGAAACTACGGTCGCCCCCGAAGAATCCGTCCGGCACAGCGAGGGATCCGGGACAACGGGTCAGGCTTTGGTGGAAGGAAATTCAGGGTTTACAGAGACTCATACGAGATAGCGAGGCATCCAGATCATCGGGATCCGGGACAATAGGGGATTGTATTTACAGTATCATACTACGGTAGTCAGGCCATAGGGCTGACCCCAAAACATGTCTGTGCACCAACCCCTAGGAGATTTCGCACAACCCCTCACTCGGGCGCTGTGCACTAACACAAAAATCTACTAATATGCACCCAAACCGTTACAGTACAATACCACGCGGGATGGACGGCACCGAATACCCGTCTCACACCACGCCTACTCGAGTACCGGTACTGCACATGAGTGCGCAACTAACTATTCGACTTTTTTCTCTCCCCTTCCAATAGTATCGTAGCTCTTAACTAACTGGTACGAGTACTACGACTCGAACGACGTCATGGTACTCATCAATAATTTGGATCCTGCTTCTATTATTTGCCATTCCGTGGTTCGGAATGAAACAAATTAGTAAACAGTCAGGGTATCCTCGGCAATAGGCGCCAAAGGGAATGCAGTATTGGTGCTCGAGTACTGTGCCAATCGTCCTTCCCTGTCTGGTAAACCGAGAATTATTCCTCCAAGTAGACCAAGCGCGACAGGATGTCCCGAATTATAACGATCTACATTTGAGCGGGCGGGGGTGCCGATGGGTTAGGTAGGGCACCCCGGTGTTAGCAGCGGGGAAACAGCGAGCGAGTTTCTCCCGTACCTTGAGTGGGTCATTGGGGTAGGTGGATAGATGGATGGGTGGAAGCGCGATTCGTTAAGTTGGTTGTGGTTAATGTTTCTTTGGCATGGGTGAAAAGTTATAAATAACTTGGCCCTTGCTTGGAGTCTTTTAATTGTACTCGTACGGGCGGATTATTGACAGATACCGGTTTGTTTACCCCCAACAAGCTTTGGCACCATGATCGATCGGCGGTGGGTGATATCATGGGAGATCTGAACTGATTTCTATTATTGTTCATTTATGCATGTGCCAAATGACTATGGCACATCTCCATACTATCCTTTCGATTAAACTACTTTCTCTTTATCATCACTCCTCACCTACCCCCGGAATAACACTTTTTCGCACATCTTGATCCGCTCATCCCTGTTCCGGTCTTGAGTTCCCCAATCTCCCCAACCCCTCTACCCCCCCCTCTGGCCTTTGATGCTCCCTCAGAACAGGTGAAGCCCGCCAAAGCTTTGTCGAAGGGTCCTTCCCCCTTTGGGTCTAGGAGAGTTTGGGAATTGGTGGTGCTCCCACTCTTCGTTCCTTCCGGTCAAAAGGAACACTCGATTTCTCGCCTGGTGTTTCTCCATAACTCTTGCCTTCCCCCTGCCACACATATCCGGCAGTGCTGGTTCCATTGAGTGCCGCTAATCTCCCGTGTAATCGGGATTGAGCGGATATGATAGCCGTGGGATTTAAGGGTTATGGTACTTGTACAGGAGAGGGGGGGCGCGAAAGGAAAAGTAAACCTGGAGGTACAGTACTAGGGGCCTTTGAAGGCCCGGACTCGTATTGTGTAGGGGACGATTAATCATGGTGATGGTGGTGATGGTATTTCTTCAGATGGGTTGGAGGTTTGACTTCCCTGTATTATAGTTTGTGGTACCGACGGTGCTAGAGTGAATTCTTGGGGTGTTGGTATTTTCCTCGAGAGTTGCTGGGATAGTTGAGGCGGTTGCTGCGTGGGAGATCAAAGAAGACTAGAGGTACTATGGAGGAGTGGATTTTGGTGGTTTGAGGCACTGCCATAACTGAATTGCCGATGTGCTTTCTGTTAACTGGCCGGCTTGATTAATATTTTCTCGATCTTAGAAATCGACAGGAGAGTTAAGAGTATGGTGGACGGTACTTGGGTGGGTTTGGAAGGCCGATTTGGCTAATTGGTGTGCATTTCGTGGCGTAGCGATAGAAGGGAAGACAAAGAAGGAAGGTTGGCAAGGATCTACTATTGACTAAACTGGAGAAATAAGCATTACTTCTGCTGATGTACACTCAGAGGTAAGCTAGAGCCCCCAGAACTTGATCACAGTCATCACCCTTACTAGTTACTGAAACTATAACGAGTAATTACGGATACTGGTATCATGCTATACTCACGATAAGTGCAAAGTACTTGCTCCGGCAAAGCTATAAAGTAGGCTTTCTATCCGCATTTTTTTTTTTTTTTTGACTACCATCATCTCCTACTTTCACATCCAATCCAGCAATTTACTCTCACGCTCAAACACACTCGTGCCGCCACTCACTCTAATCTCCAATTCGATTTATAAATATAATACAAACCGACAGACACAGACCCAAAATGAAGACCACCCTCATCTCCACCGCCCTGACCCTCTTCACCGCCGCCTTTACCATGGCTGCGGCCGCCCCCGCCCCGGCCACAGGCCCAATCCCGGGCGTTGCTTCTTTCAAGCTAAAAGCCGATTCTAGCGCCCCCACCGGACTCGCCGGGCGCACAGTGACGTGGGACGGAACAACCGACGGCAACCTCGGCTTCACTAGCGGGGCCGAAGAACTTAGCGCCTTCATCCAGTACAACGCGACCGAGGGCATCGCCTTTTACACCCGTCACACAACACTCCAGATGTACCTCCGCCCGACGCATGGCGGCCTTTACTTTGCCAAGCTGGGGAACCCCCTCAATGATCCTGCTCCGGCGCTGACGCTGTCCACGAATTTCACGGTGGACGCGCGGGCTACCGAGCCTGGGGCGGTTCGTTACATCTTTGGATACAATGAGAATGTGGGTGCTTGGTCCGCTTGTGGGGGGCCGGAGGAGTATACACTTTATTTGTAAGTTTTTTCTCCTTCTTGTTTTTCTTCTTCCTTTCTTTTCCCTTTTTCTTTTGTAGGAATGGAAGGGAAGTGTTTCCGTATTGACTTTGGTGGGATTTTTTTTAGTGGGGCGGTTGCAGTTCCTAGACCTGGGTGCACGGCCAACTTTGGGCTTGATTTATTCTATGAGTAGGTTTGTAGGTGTGGGTGATTGGCTGTGATGGTGATTAGTCTTGGGTGTTCTGTGGTTGGGGGGCTGTTGAACGGGGGTGGATCCCCACCGCAGGTTGTGGAACAAAGTTGATAGATGAGGCGAAGGAATTGAGTAATGGATGGATGGATGGATATACATGATTTCTTTATTCTCTTGCGATCCTAATTATTAACTAGAATAAATATTGCTTTCTTTACTGGAGAAGAAAAGGGCTAAAGTGGGGTTCTGAGAAAAGTGGGATAACACTATATCCAATGCGCAACTATGGCTCGGACGTAACCCGGTTACGATTATCATGGGATTATATGATACTCGAGCATAGCATCATACCTATGGTGAATCTTTCCCAGGAGGGTTGCCTACAGGTCTGGGTTAGATTGAGGTAGAATCCGGGCGATCCGGACCGCCTATCATTGAGTCCCGAGAGGGTAGGCAGACCTATGATACAGCCCCCTGTTGCATTTCTGGCTCCGTATATGATGCCGCAGGGGCTCGGATAGAACCTTGGAGTCGCATTTGCTGGTATCGTAAGTTGAGGCACTTTTTACTTTTTTTTTTTTTTGCTCTAACTAGTGGCTGTGTAGGGGGGGGGAAGAAGTCACTAAGTATTCTTGAATTTCACATCCCCCCCCCCTATCCAAGAGAGGGAATTTTAGACGTCTAAGCTCGAGGTCCAATTATTCGGGTTCTTACGGTATGCGAATTCCTTACACCATTTACGAGAAAGGATGGACGTCCTGCGGGTCTTGAAGGAGGGGGGGGGGTGCAGCACATGTCATCACTCGTTAAATCTTTCTCGCCTGTGTTATCATAGTTGTATGGCTATGAAATATGAAACACGCTTCCCGTAGTTTCCTCAATCCGCTGACACAACCTATGTTATTTTCCACTAGCCTTTGCCTGTAATTTTTGCTTCTCCGGTGGGCTTCCATGACCACTGCTGTCCTTTCTAGGTCTGAAGTCCCGCTCCCACCGGTCCTAAATGGTCTCCAGGACTCTTGATTATCGCATACCAATCCCTGGGGCCCAATGCTCATTGCGAAATGCACAGGTTCTCCGCGCTAACCATGCTATGAAAGGCTGCGCCGTTTTGCCGCCTCTAGCCCGATACGCTCGACGGTAGCTAAAGTGACACTACTAAGTCCCGCCGACATTTAAAGAGGGTGTCGTGGAAGGGAGAAGCCGGTATTTCCAATTAAACAACGGGGAGTATTTTTTCAAAAAGGATACAGATTTTCAAGGAATCCCACTTGTAGAAGTTTTTCAACTGTGAAATGGAGTTCCCGGGATAGTAGGTCCTAAGCCTTAGTCACGCGCTTGCCCGGTAAGGTATTAAGGGAAGAAATATGCTTCAGTAAGATTATATCTTAAGATCCTGGAGTCGGTCCTCTGGTGACCCGATGACACCCCTAGCTCATGTCGGCTAGCAGGCTTAGGGGATATATCTGTAGTTCCCACATTACCCTTGCTGCGAGCCAAGCAGAGTAGTGTTTTTTGTCATTATTGTCCAGCCCTTTTTTTCCCGGGGGTATCATTGGCCGAATTCAAGAGTAGTTTCGAGATATCCTAGGGTTCACTCTCCGTGGCTCATGAGAATGGTGTTGGACTTGGCCGCGAATGGGGTCACGGAAAATATACCGCCGAGTGAGCCAAAGCTGGATCCAAGTCCCTATTGACACCTCGATCAGCCCAGTGGGGCCGGACCCGACTCAGGTTATCCGCTATATCTGCATCAACGCTTTTCTGGTAGAATAACTATCCCACAGCGCCCTAATGGGCATTCACAGGAATTCATAGAAAGGGCATGAGGCTGCTAATCACCCGGGTGTTTATATCGCCACCTTTAGACTGTGATTAGAAAGGAAATTTGGCAATACCCCGAGGATTGATGCTAGCGCAATGCGACCCAGTAAGCTGGCAGTGGCTAAGATATCCATTCAAGTCTGCTAGCTTTATCCACGGGAGGGAAAAATAGCAGCGATATGTTTTTCATATTTCTTCATTAGCGTTACTGAGGAAGCCTCCGCATCCACGTGGTGTAATACTCTCGTAAGTATGAGTTCCCCGGGGGCAAGAAGTATATCGAAGAAGCAGTAGTTCTGGCGCAGTGATGGAATCCGGTAGTAGAGCTGTGGCAACAGGAAAGCTTAGGCAAGTGAGGGAGGTTTCTAAGAAATAAATTTGAATATCCTCCCAAGTTGCAGAACTCATTCATGCTGCTGGCAGCACCCAGGGACAACACTCCTCATCCTGCAATAAATTTATTTTGGGAAACTAGGGACGATGCGTAGTGATGCCTGCTCCTTCGGATCACTGTAACCGCAGCACGAATTGTCAATCTCAATGTTTGTTCCGGCCTTTTCCCGTTTCCGGATTCGAAAGTCCACAATTGGAAACCGAGCAAGTCCCGTCGCGAGTCTGTCAGCCAATAGTAACTCCCAAGCTGCGCATGGGCGGAATCTCTGCCAAGAAAGTGTCTTGCCGGGCCTAGTACCTCTGAGTAGGGTAAGATAATATTATGTCAAGAATGATTATTCATCTTAATCTCGGAAAACCTGAGTAAGAGAGCTAGATCAACCAGTTCCTCACACCCACAGTGACGAGAGAGCATCAACCTAGCTAGCTATCCATACCAGGCTCCTGAAAACGCCAAGAACAATTTGGCTGCATAAGCCCACCACTTCCAAACCCCCAAATGGTAAAATGGTCTTTTGCGTCTCGAAAGCAAGTTTCATATGCATTGATGCATTGGACGAATCATCTGGGGATCGTCAAGCCAAACTTCGCGTTTTATGAGATATTACTCGGGATTCCCCGGATGTCAGGCGCTTCCCACCCGGGAGGCCTCGTGTCCGGGGTGGGGTTGAGAAATACCCCCACCCACGTAATTTGGTCGCTCTCTATCTATCAGTCCGACTAGAGGAGATATCGGGGGAGCACATGGAGGCCGAAATGGACAGGGAAACCGAAACAAACGTAATGAACAATCACCCTGGAGACAAGATAATGAGTATTATTCTGGAGGAGGAGGAGATCGGAGATCGGGTTTAATTAAGTATGCCCGGTTGGGGTGCAGAGCATTTTATTGGTTTCGCTCAACATGGCAGCGATTCTAGAAGAAATGACGAAAAGCTCAACGACATGATAAAGAACCACGGTGCTGGAGACACGCATCCCGACGCTCGAGGAGATAAAGGCGTAGGGGGGGAGTAAAGTCATAGCTAGGTATGGAAGCTCTTAATATGTGGATCCCCCATTCGGATAGACTATTGCAGCCGAACGAGCTATGTCATCATCTGGGGCAGAAATCGGGACCCCGATCTAGGCATCGGCAGTGCCCCTTCCATGCGAACATCGCGGGGTCGCTCCCTTAGATTGGCTGCAATTGATTCACCCTTATCGGGGGGTCTGTCCTGCCTTTGACTCTCCGAGGGCATCTCGGCGCAAACACCACCCTTCCCTGAATGCTAATTCGGTCATTGCCAAGGTTATCTTGGCATAGGCTGCCTCAATTCTCAGTGCGTCGGGCGCCTTTTGCCTCATCTCTCTTTGGCCCCACCCCACAACTCCCTTTCTAGAATACGATGTCTCTGTGCGGCTGACAAGGGAGGTAGAACAGGGCTAATATTCGGTATGATACGTACTCGGGTACGGAGGTACAGCGCCTAAGTTTTGTATGTTACACTCGCAGTGGGCATTGTGTGAGCAACTGGTGTAACATACAAAACTTGGGAGCTGTACCTCCGTACTTGTACCGGGTGTTGAGGGTAAGTGAGGCGAACTGGCTTTCATTGGCTCCTGGGTCACTTAGCCAATGAGAGTAGATTTTCATGAAGATTCTATAGTAGGGTCAGAATTTTTCGCGTTCGCCTGACTTTTTTCACCTCCAAAAACGTGCCACTACACTCACCAAATTCTAACCTATGGAACTCCCTTCGCCTCACCTATGCTCACCCCCTACGGAGGAACAGCCCCCAAGTTTTGTATGTTACACAGGTGGCTCACACAACACTCACTACTAGTGTAACATACAAAACTTAGGCGCTGTACGGTACCTCCATAAGTACTCTACCGAGAACGATGACGAGGGAGTTGTGGGGCTGCTATTACAACGACACGATGCTGAGCCCAACACAACGAATAAAGTTACTACAAACGGATACCAGACATATGGCCGAAGGGCCCTCATGTGGGTTAGGTGTATCGGCGTAAGGGAGTTGTGGAGCTCCTGTTGGAACTGATGGGTGTTGGAGCTGGTTTTGCTCGGCACCACTCACTCTCATTGGCTGCGATCATGAGGGAATTGCGGGGTTGCTATTGGAAGGTGACGATGCTAGTCCCAATAGTGGAGGTGGGGGCGAGCACCGTGAAGGATTTGTGAGGATACTATTGAAACTGGACGACGTCAATCCAGTCATCATAAAAAATTGAGGTTCAACACCTCCCGTGGGCCACCAAGAACTGGTATGAGGGAGTTGTAAAAATGCTTTTGGGGTAGAGTGACGTTAATCCCGATTCTAAAGATCTAAGCGGTGGAGTCACTATCTATAGCTCTCTGGAATTAGTGGGGGGAGTTGTACGAGTACGAGTAAAGTTACTATCGCAGTGGAACGGGGGGACCCTCATTCCCAAACCAACAAATCCCGAGGCATTAGTCAAGCTTCTCAATCAAGCATACCCCTCCCCCATGCACCCGGTATACACTCTCTGGTTGATTGGTGCTTCCCCACGCTTTCCTTCTCATTTCATCTGCCCCATCTGTCTCTTTTCTGCTGGGGTTCTTTTCGGTGTCCGACTTACTGGTATTATTCCTTTTGGTTTCTTCTGACACCTATCCTGCCCCTCTCGTCCATTGCAACATATGCCCCAATTATCAGAGAAGCCTTTTCTTTAATCCTGATCATCGACCTCGCTACTTTTAAGCTTTTGTTTAAAGTGTGATATCCTCCATATTTCTCTACTCAACCCCCTATTTCGTGAGTGTTGGACGCCAGCACTGTAGCGCACATATGGCTTCATCTCGACCGCTCAAACCTCTAACCAGCTTTCCCACATCCGGTCAAGTCATGGATCTAGAGTAGGGTTATGTAATATTATAATGCGGGATGCTAAAGGAGCTCAACACCGGCTAATTTGATATAGAAATGTGGGACGCGCAAGTGGACTCACTCCCACCCACAAAGACATTCATCACGTCTGCGTCTTGTTTATATACCTCCAAAGAAATCAGAGTACTGTAGAGTACATTACTCGTACAGTAGTTGGTTTGTATGATACTAGAATGGGGGTATTTAAAGGGGTCAAAGCTGACAGGAGATCATCACATCCGCCAATCCCACCCGCGGAACGGCAACCTTTGTCAGCCCGAAAATTGTGGTTGGACGAGATTCTCAGTTTCCTTTTCTCTTATATATTTCCCTTTATCCGTCTACGGCTTTCCTTTGATAGAGATTATAATCTATTTAGATTGCCCCCTCATCCTTTTTCTGAACACGCCGCAGCCTGTTCCCACCGCGCTACCGCCTCGGAGTTGTCCACAGTTGGTGATCCTGATTCACGGTCACTAAAAGACCTAGTCAAGGTGAAGCTATTGGACCGTATCTTGGCTGACTGCCAAATACCACAAAGAACATACCCGCGGAGGCTCTGTCGTATCGTGGGAGTTTGTGGGGGAGTTTTGGGATTCTTCGTGGAAAAAAAAAACCATTTCTTCTCCATTATCACACCGCTCTAATAAAATTTTCTTTACCATTCTGTCCGATCACTATAAGACCTATGTAGGGTGTGGATTTACTTGCTCCTCTCTCTTTGTATTTGACATAGGATTTAATAGTGCTTTCAGTGAACCACGGCCTTTCTCGTTTTATTCAGTGGTTTGTTCTGTTGTTCTTGTAAAACGTTCATACACCAGACGTCGTCTCCCTCATTCCATCCCCAGACGACACCACCCAACCGACATCGGTCATATGTATTCCTGCCACCGAGAGGAATTGTAGGAACGGTAGCTCCTATCGCAGTCTCTTCCTCTGGCCATCTAACAATACGGCAACTTAGATGCCCCTCATGGCGATCTTTATGCCTTTCACTCATTATACAATAATATCAATATTACTTGCGCAGGTACAGTACAGTACATGTATATTCCACCCGCAGGAATTCCTCTTCTATGTTGTTACCCTTTCCACCAATATTATAATCCCTTTCAGAAGAGCCTGCGTCTGCCTCTTCTAATCTCCTACATCTCGTGGGCTCAGGGTCTTGGTACCCTCGATTTTATGATATGATACACTAAAAGTGTCCCACTTCACGAACTCATGCAATATGATTTACAGCAAATAAAATTGGATCAGCCTGGCTGATGGTTAGAGTTCCGAATATATTACGAACTGCAAGTGCAACAATTTCAAGTCGGAAACTTTCATTCCACGAAATGCGATGTTTACTGAGGTGGTGGATACCCTATTGGCCCGGGTGAGGTTCTGCCAGTCAAGGGATAATGTCTATATTTTCTTGTGTAACCTGTTCCCCAGTATTTCATGAACAGTTCGTCCTCCCAGACTTTTACCCAGGTGTCTAAAAGGGAGAAGGGTTGTCCTCGCGCACCCTAACCCACCCTCATACTGGCATCAACTTATAAATTACTGGGTAGACACCGGAGTCTACTACCGGACCTTCTCTTTCCATGGCGATCCGCTCCAGGATACGAATACCGAGGCTATCAACGATAACAATCAGCCAGGGCCCTTGGGCCTACCCCGGAAGATAACACCATATCTCGAAATCCAACAGCTCTTTGTTTTCTACGATTTTGAGCAATTGGGCTGACCCGTATAGACTTTCGTTCTGGTGGGGGGTAGGAGGGGATACGTGCATCAGGATTTGCACCTGTTGTATTCTGGTGTAAGGCAACGGAGTAATTTCTGAAGTGAGTTTGGCTACTCTAACCCGCGGCCTTTACCATCCATTCAATCCCCCTCTTCTACCACATGACGTTAAATGCCTGAACAAAAGCTAATTTGCTAACTTGACAAGAAATAGGATCCTTGATCCCCGGATAGCTGTCGGATATCTGCGGAGCATAAATTGCAACCAAGGTTGGCTGCGCCTCCCATATACATATAATTCTTCACTCTCTACTCCAGACTCCTTTGGCGCTGTTAAATCCTGCCAAAATCGGGGGTAATTCTCAACCGAAGCGCGAGAGAAAACCCGAGTTCAGGACCGGATCAATTGCAAACAATCCGACCTCAATTGGCGATAGGATGGTGGGAGATTTAATTTTCGATTATAAATGTTCTGCCAACACCCCCGCCTTCTAATTGAGCCTCTAGAAGGAAACAGCGATGGGACGCTGCGGCGACTTTCCAACTGCTGAGTGAGGTTCTATGCAGACATCCACTGCTGATAAGGCTGCAAAGAGGTCACTTGCCACAACCACTCAGTTGCAGCCTCAGGATCTGCCTATCGCCTAATCTGTCGCAGTCCCCTCCCACCACCTATTTCTCCACACCTATTGGCGTGCAGTGAAGTACCGGATTCCGATTGGTCAGGGTTAGGGTTCCTCCGATTCGCACGGATAATAATTCTGTTTCGGACTAGCCCTCTTGCCGTTTTAGCCTTAGGTACCTCACAATGTTCGAGTAGTATCATATTGGTGCAATAACAGGTAGGTGCGGCGCAAGTATGCGATCGTACCTACCTCCAGTGAGAAGCCTTTATTCTGAACATTTTTCTTCGTCGAAGCATGTTAACGTGTTATCCCATGACCGACCAACGGGTATTTTTCACCACCATACTTGACTGAATGCACGCGTGAGCCGTGTCAAGGGCCACGGGGGGGAAGGAGGTTGGAGGTAGAGGTCTGGGCAAATGCATGTGTAACGTGGAGATGAATACCGATTGAGGGTCCTTTTTCATGATTCTGCTCCACTGGATCTCTGGATGCGAGGATACGATATGCCGAGAATATCCAATTCAAGGGAAGGCAAATATACCGGTATTGCCAGCGAGACGTTGCAGGGAAGTGGAAGGAAATAAACCTAATGTGAGGTGTGATGAGGTGGGTGGAACAAAAGATCGATGATACCGTAGCCTCGTTTTTATTTCCCCCCCTCCCAACGGGTCAAAAATCGAAAAGAAGGCTGAGAGTATAAGTATCTCAACCTCGACCGACCAGATCAGATAGATTCCCTACTACTACTTTAAAACAAGATCAGAAGGGCCCCTATTATTTTCAATTCACCCAACCGAAAGCTTGCTCGAAAACCTTGCGCGCGCAAATCAGGAAGGAAAGAAAAACACGGTTTAAAATGTATCACGTCGATGACAGAGCAATTGTCCCCGCAAGCTACCGCAACAGCAGGAGCCTCCCCGATAGCTACGCATTAGTCCACCAGAGTAATCCACGAGCGGGAGTGAGATATGCATCAGGAGGCGCAATGTACAACACCGAGCAACCAGGGGCAACAATGTACCGCCGTCAAACAATGTACCACCGAGCCCCGGTAGTATACCACCAGAACGGCCGGACGAGATACTACGGCAACCAGAATACCATGTATCACACTTCCCAAGGTGGACGATACCATGGTCAGGGAGCGCTATACCACAGGAATAGTAGGGCGTATCAGGGCGGGTTGGGCTCGGATGCATATACGGGGAGGAATAGCTATCATGAGCAGAGATACGTTGTTCCGCTTAACAGTCAACAGTTCGCC